>NW_008329324.1:830521-831375 GCF_000622305.1 Nannospalax galili | reverse complement strand
GGATGGGTTAGACAATGCGAGAGATAATGCCTAGGTTGTTTTAAACATTAGAGGGAAGAACAATATTAGTCCAACAACTTACTGTCAAATTATACATACAACTAGTTTAAGGAACAAAATATATATCTAGTTAAGGTTTATCTGAGAACATTTGGTTTTATATCCAAGCTTTATCTACATAGTACATGGGAATTAAAAGTACCAGACTGGTGGAACTAACCTTATTGGATGTTTAACAGCCATACTTTGAGGCCTATACTAATCTGGTCAGAGGGACTTAAAAAGACAGTTTTTGCACCTTGCCCTCCAAGGTCTACTAAGTTCCAGGGGACTATGGAACATCTCTCAAAATGTCCTGTAACCATGGTGAGTCACCTGTCCTCTTGTTCGGGGAGGCCATGGAGACCCCACGAGATGGACTTGAACCAGTGTCCAGTCTACAAAGAGGAGGGTCAACTCAGAGGAATATTTCCTCCATGATTCCAAGTAAAGCCAGCCATGGTCAAGCAGGACCTTTGACTTACCCTCACATGGATGGAACTGGTAAAAGAAAGGAACCAGGAGCTCCCCCTAAGCCCATGTGACACCTGAGGAACAGATCCTCAAACGACCTTAAGTATAAATATAAATTGATTTATTGGGGCCAACTGTATGGTCTTAAACACCCAAAAGGAAAATATAACCAAAGAGTAGTCATCAGTATATTTCTTTAAGAGTTCAAGGAATTACACTTCTCAGACATTAGGCTTAAGTCCATATAAAAAGTTATTTAGACAATTATTTATCATTGATGATTTTGTTTCTAAGCAGAAAGTGCTACTCAGATGTAAGACTTCAAACCTTGGTCTGCAACA
>NW_008329324.1:786090-830229 GCF_000622305.1 Nannospalax galili | reverse complement strand
AAAATTTATAATGCTAATTACTTTTGCCTTTACTTCTCCCTCACATCTCCTAGTCACGATTCAAGGACTTTCTTATCCCCCTACATATAAGAGTTATGTAGTTTGGGAGTCTTTTAGATAGACCCACTGAAGGGGTACTCCAATTACCTCACCCTGTGTCCCTATTCAGCGTGGAAGAAGCCATAGCAGTCTGCGTCCCTATTCCCTATCTGCAAGCTGGGTAACCTCTTCAGAGGATGGTGTGATAAGAATAGGAGGTAGGACTTGGCTAGGCAGTTAGGGTAAAAAGACCACAAAGAAAAGTAGCCAGTTTCTTGGCTAAAACTCCTGTCCTTGGGCCTCTTAGCAATATACTCTGTTCCAAAGGCTAAAAATGTCAAAAGTATATGGGAGCTTTTATCTACCCCCTAAAAGATTTTAGGGTTACCTCTTCAGAAAAAGGAATGCTAGAGTAGCAAAATACCCTGTTAAAAAACAAAAGAGTACATGAAGTTGTTCAGAAAAAGTGATGGGGAGGTTGGGAGGAGTTGGAGGGGAGGGAGTGGGCATGGATTTGATTAAAAACACTTTATATGCTTATGTGCCTGTATGAAATTCTCATTAAATTATTTTAAAAAAGAAAGAAAGAAGGAAGGAAGGAAGGAAGGAAGGAAGAAAGAAAGAAAGAAAGAAAGAAAGAAAGAAAGAAAGAAAGAAAGAAAGAAAGAAAGGAAAAGAAAAAGAAATCTTGTTACAGTGAGATGGCTCAGTTGGTAAAGGTGCCTGTTCCCAAGGCTGATGATCTGAGTTTAATCCCTGGGTCCCACCTGGTGGAAAGAGAAAACCAATTCCTGAACATTGTCCTCTGACCTCCACATACACACTGTGGCACACACATACACCACCCCCACCCCCCCACACAAAATAGATATAATAAGAGGGTTTAAAAAAAAAAAAAAAAAGAGGCAGGGGGTGGGGGCGCACGCCTTTAATCCCAGCACTTGAGAGGCAAAGGCAGGCAGATCTTTGTGAGTTCGAGGCCGCCTGGTCTACATAGTGAGTTCCAGGACAGCTGGGGCAACAGGGAGACCCTGTCTCAAAGAAAAAAAAAAGAGAAAGAAATCTTGCAAGGGAGCTGGAAAGATGGCTCAGCACTGGCTGTAGAGGACCTAGCTTCAATTCCCAACACCTGCACAGCAGCTAACAACCATTCATAACTCTAGTTCCAGGGGATCTGATATCCTCCTCCGGCCTCCAGAGATATGGGTACACTTAAAAACATGCAGGTGAAATACTCATACATATGAAATAGAAATAAGTAAATAATTTTTTAAAAGAAATCTTACAAGGTCACACAGCCAGTGTCACATGCAGGATTGAAACCTAGGCAGTGGTCTCCTGGGCATCCCTCTATTCACTGTACCTCCTCATTCTGAGCGCCTCTGTGGAGCCCTAATCCCCAGTGTGAATAGCTCTGCCTGGAGGGAGGACTAGCAGGGGTCGGACCCTGGAGTATCAAGGTGAAGAGGAGGCACCAGATGGGTGGAAAGCAGCTTCCCCTTGCCCTGTGCCCTGTGCCTTCTGCCCTGCCCTACGCTTCTGCATTTTGACAGTAGTGCCTCTGCACAATGGTTCAGCCTCCGGATATTTATTCATTCTCAGCTTCAATCCCTAATGACTGACAGAGTTCAAAGAGGAACATGAACAGTGTCTCGCCATTAAAGTCAATTAGAGCAGGCTCAGCCTGGAAAATCCCTGAGCAAACAGGCCACAGGCCTCACAGGTGACCTCACCCTGCCTGAATTGCAGACATAGGAGCTATTCAGCCAGAGCCATTTCTTGTAGTACCCATGCTATAAAAGAACAGAACTTGGGGCTGGAGAGTCGGCTCAGCGGTTAAGAGCACTGACTGCTCTTGCAGAGGACCCAGGTTCGATTCCCAGCACCCACATGCCGGCTACGAACCATCCTTAACTCCACTTCCAGGGGAATCCGAAGCTCTCTTCTGACCTCCACAGCATTGCATGACATGGGTGCACTCACATACATGCAGGTAATACACTCGTACACATAAAAAATAATAATAAATAAAATGTATTAAAAAAAGAAAACATAAGCTCCACCATCAGAAGCAGTCAAGAAACTTACAGAACTGGAGACTTCAAACAAGCATGATGTTTTATGCCTGTGATCCCAGCATTTAGGAGGCTGAAGCAGGAGGATTGCTGCTTGAGGCCAGCCTAAATTTACATAACAAATTCCAGGCCAGCTTAGGCTACAGAGCAAGACCGTGCCTTAAGAAGCCCTGGGGCTGGGACTGGAGAAATGGCTCTACCATTAAGAGCATGTATGGCTCTTGCAGAGGGCCTGAGTTCAGTTCCTAGGACCCACAGCAGGCAGCTCACAACCACCTACAATCCCAGTTCCAAGGGATCGGATGCCTTCTTCTGACCTCTGCCAGCAGACATGGATGACATTGCATGACATGGGTGCAGTTACATGCATACAGACAAAACATTCATACACATAAAAATAAATCTTTAAAAAAGTTGTATTGTGGGGGCTGGAGAGATGGCTCAGTGGTTAAGAACACTGGCTATTCTTACAGAAGACCTGTGTTTGAATCCCCAGCACCCACGTGGCAGCTAACAATTGTCTGTAACTCCAATTCCAAAGGATCCAACGCCCTCTTCTGTCCTCCTCAGGCACTGTAAGACAGGTACACTTACATACATGTAGGCATAACATACATATAAAAAAAAATAAATACAAAAATATTTTTTAACAATTGTATCATGCCGGTGTGGTGTGGTGGCGCACACCTTTAATCCCAGCACCCAGAAAGCAGTAGCAGACAGGTCTATGTGAGTTCAAGGCCAGCTGGTCTACATAGCTAGTTCTAGGCCAGGCAGGGCTACAGGGAGACCCTATCTCAAAAAGAAAAAAAAATTGTATCATCCCTCAATCTACCTTTCAAATATTACCAAAGATACTTTGCTAAGCAATGTCGGATTTCAGCCTTAACAGCCTTGTAACCAACACCATGACAATGTGTGTTACAGTTAGTTCATTGCAAACAGAGTGATGATTTATCCCAGTTTTCTTAGAACTTTCCAAGTTTTAAACTGAAAGGCCCTAGTTTGGGGAAACTCCTCAGAGGCAGACAGCTGAGATGATCCATCACCCTCAGCACCCAGGACACAAGGCATAAAGTTTTCTTGCTTGAAGAAACCTGAGCCAGACATGGTAGCACACGCCTTTGATATCAGCACTTGGGAGGCAGAGACAGCTGAATCTCTGTGAAATCAAGGCCAGCCTGGTCTACATAGTTCCAGACCAGCTCGGTCTACAGAGAGACCCTGTCTCAAAAAGAAAAAAGAAAGGAAGGGAGGGGAGGGGAGGGGAGGGGAGGGGAGGGGAGAAAAAAGAAACCTGGAGCTAGAAAGATGACTCAGCAGTTTAGGGCACTGATTGCTCTGGTAGAGGACCCAGGTTTGACTCCCAGCACCCACGTGGCAGCGAGTGAGCATCTGTAACTCTAGTTCCAGGGGATTCGATGCCCTCTTCTAGCCTCTGTGGGCATTGCACCTCATGGGTACACTTACACACATGGAGGCAATACACTCATACACATTAAAAAACATTTTTTTTTTCTTTTTAAAAAAATATTTGCTGCCATCCATGGTGGCACATGCTTTTAATCCCAGTGCTTGGGAGGTAGAGTTAGGCGGATCTCTGTGTGTTTGAGGCCAGCCTGGTCTACATAATGAGTTCCAGGCCAGCTGGGGCTACAGGGAGACCCTGTCTCAAAAAGACAAAAATAATATGTGTTTTAATTATGTGTATGCATGTGTGTCTGTGTGGGGGTATGTGCACATGAGTGCAGGTGTTCAAGGATGTTAGAGGTGTCAGATTCCTTGGAACTGAAGTGACAGGAGGTTGTTAGCTGCAGTACATGGTTGCTGAGAACTGAACCTGAGGCCTCTGTGAAAGCAGTATATGCTCTTTTTTTTTTTTGAATTGTTGTATATTGCATACAGAAAATCATCTTTATATTCCTTTCCCCTTTGGCACCCTCCCATAGCGCCCCCCCCCCCCGGAGTTTACAGTTTACACCTTCTGTCATTTGTGTTAAGGCCTATTATGTAAAGTTAGTGTCCCCAGATGTCCCCCAGTACAAGTTCATCCACTGGAATCTAGGCAGTCTATCTAGAAGATAGACTTTAAGTCTTTAAGAAGATCAGCTCATTCTCACCCAGTAGTAATCAGTTGCCAGTAATTCTTCAACTAAGATAGAGGTCTACTGTCCATTTCCACAGTTCTGTGTTGGGTTTTTGTCTGCTTGAGTTTGAATGGGTCTTGTGTCGGTGCTGACACCATTGCTGAAGGCTCCTATGAGAAGAGCCCCAGGAGCCTGTAGGACTATTACCATATAGTCGTGCACCTCCTCCCTGGCTCTTACAGTCTTCCCACCCCCTCTTCCACAATGGTCCCTGAGCTCTGGTTGGGTGGATATTAATATAGGGGTCCTGTCCGGGGACCACACTTAGCAGACTCTTACTCTACACTTTGGCCATTTGTGACCTTTTGCGTTCCTGGCCCTCTGTTGCATGAGGGAGCTTCATTGATGAGAAACGAAAGATGCATTAGTGCTCTCTTCATCCCTTGTTCTATGTTCCATGAGCCTTAGGTATACAGGTTGCATTCTAGATGTGCCACTTGGGCTTGGGCAATTCATAGACAATCTCTCTGTAACTGCCTCTTGAAAAAGAAGCTTTTTTGATGGGTGATAACTGGGATACTTATCTATAGATTTAAGGATCCATATTAATTTGTCTAGGGATGCGACAGCCTTGGAGTTTTCTCTAAGATGTATGACCTCTCCAGCTATGTGTATTTGGATAAAAAAAAAAAATTTTTTTTTGGTCTTTTGGAGACAGGGTGTCCCTGTAGCCCCAGCTGGTCTAGAACTCACTTTGTAGGCCAGGCTGTCCTTGAATTCACAGAGATTTGCCTGCCTCTGCCTCCTAAGTGCTAGGATTAAAGGTATGTACTGCCAGGCCCAGCTACCAGCCATATGTCTTAAGGAACACCTAAAATATACCCAGCATAGGACGGGAAGTGATGTTTTCATTTTATTTCATTTTATTTTATTTTATTTTTTAATTTTGGGGGGAGGTCTTTTTGAGACAGGGTCTCCCTGTAGCCCCAGCTGTCGGGAACTCACTATATAAACCAGGCTGGCTTTGAACTCACAGAGATCCGCCTGCCTCTGCCTCCCAAGTGCTGGGATTAAAGGCGTGCACCACCATACCCAGCCCTTATTTCATTTTAATATATTGCAGTTAATTAATTAACTAACTTTATGTGTTAACTTGTTTATTTTGTAGGAAAGGTCTTGCTATGTATCCAGGTTAGGTTTTGGTGGCTTAGGGTGTTTTTGTTTTGTTTTATTTTTGTGACAGGGTCTCAATATGTAGCCCTAGTTGGCCTGGAACTTACTATGTACAGCAGGTTGGCCTTGAACTCATTGAGATCCTCCTGCCTCTGCCTACCAACTGGTGGGACTAAAAGTGTGTGACACCACACCCAGCTCCAGCTTGGGTTTATTTATTTATTTTTATTTTCTGTGTATGAGTGTTTCACTTGCATGTATGAATGGACCTATGTGTGCAATGTCCTCATTCTGGCCAAAACCAACTTGGGGAGGAAAGGGTTTATTGTAATTTACTTTGCCAAATGACAGTCCATCTTTGAGGGAAGCCAGGGCAGGAACTCAAGCAAAGCAGGAAACTGGAGGCAGGAACTGAAGCAGAGACCATGGAGGAACTGCTTACTGGCTTGCTCCTCTGGCCTGTGCTCAGCCTGCTTTCTCGTACAACCCAGGACCACCTGCCCAGGGGTGGCACAACCCACAGTGGGCTGGGTCTTCCTACCTCATTCAACAGTGAAGAAAATGCCTCACAGACATGGCCACAGGCAGTCTAATAGAGGAAATCCCTCAGTTGAGGTTCCCTCTTCCCAGGTGGGTCAAGTTGATGACCCAAGCCAACCATGACACATTTCACAATTACCCAGGGAGGTAGGTGCTTCTGCCAGTAACCCTACAGAGACTCCATGAAAGAGAAGTTCTGCCACGCTCCTCCCTTCCAGGGACAGCCAGAAGTTGGGGGAGGAATAAGGGACAAGAGAGGAGGGAGAAAGTGTCCAAGATGCCCTCCCCCAAGGCTGACAGTATGATGCGTATTGACTCCACAGGAACGATGGGCAACGCCTGGCATTGCCCCTGGCATCCAAAGGCACTTGGACTTCAGTGAGAAGACAGAATGCACTTGTACACAGAGAGGAGCCTGGGCTAGGCTTCCCACCTGGGACAAAACCTCTTCCGTGTTTGCTGTGGATGGTTCCCTGGCATCCCTCCACACAGGCATTTCTTAAGCTTGCCTGGTCCCTGGGGCTCAGGGTGACAGAGGAAGAAGCAAATGTGATGCCCGCTACCCCATCTGTGCCTGGGAAGATGATGACTCCAGGGTCAGAAATAACCCCACAGTCAGCTTCCACATGCCATGCTTCCCATCCCTTCCCGGACTATCTGGGCCCTGAGTCAGAGGGAAGAGTCCAGAAGTGGAAGGGGACCCAGGTCATGCGGAAGGGAAAGCACAGAACCATCCTTCAGATTATTTGATGAATCAGAGGCCTAGTCCTTCAGAAGTTCCCGCCAAAATTTTCTTCCCTCAGGGAAGGGCAGACCTGGGCTGTGGAGCTTGGGGAAAGACAGAAGACAGGCCAACTTTCTTTACACAGAGGGTAATAGGGGATCGGGAATCTGGGTCTTACTCTCAGAGGTGTCCCAGCTGTAGATACCGAAGCCTGGTCCTGCCCTCAGGGAGCCCTAGGTCCCTTGACACAGAGGTACATACATGGGAACAATAGTCTACTGGCTCACAGGATGAGAGGACAGAGCCATCCACAAGTCAAGTGCCCCTCCTTATTCATCCCCTCAAAATAGACTGGACACCCCCATCCACAGCTGAGTCACCCACCCCAGTCCTCCAGGCAGACTTGGGATGAGTAGAGCGCTCACCCCGACCCCGTCCGCCCCCTGCCCCTCCCCAGCCCAAAGGACATGTAACTGATTCCCCAGGATGGAAAAGTGACTTCCACAACCCCTAAAAATAACCAGACCACTTAATACTCTCAACATAGCCCCTCCCCCGCCCCCACCCTCACCCACCCCCATCCAGCCAGATAAAGGCAGCTGCCCGGCTGGCAAAGAACCCTAACCCAGAGCCAGGGTAGCGAGAAGGCGTGAGACCCAGGAGCAGAACAAATCTGACCCCAAACAAAGGACTTCAGCAGAATCTCAGATCCTAAGGCCACTCCTGCTACATACCCAACATATCCTGCCATCAGGACCCTCAGTGAGTACCATCCCATCTAGCCTTCCAGAGCCTGGCTGGTGCTTCAGCCTGGGGCCCTCTGGATCATGCAGCATGGGTGTTGAGAGTGGACCTGGACCTGGTTGGGGGGGGGGGGTTAAGAGTCATGTGGGTGCAGGTGCATAGGGGAGGCCCTCAGAAAGAAAATCCACCAGGAAGATAGCAAGAGTTTGTGTGAACCCTCAACAACTCTCAAAGTGGCTGCCACAGGCTGGGGCTAATCCATGACACAAGATTTCCCTGATTTGGTATAATCCAGAAAGACTTGCAGGCAGTAACTGAAGTTTTAATTTTTTAATTATATGTTTGTTTATTTTGTGTGTGGAGGGGTGTGCCACAGTGTAAGTGTGGCAGTCAGAGGATGTTTATTCTTCTTTCCACCGTATATGTGAATCGCAAGGATGACTCAGTTCCTCTGGAGTAAGACAGCAAGGACCTTTACTCACTGACCCATCTTGCTGGCTCTGTAGTTTTGATTTTCTAAATGCAGCTATGAGGCTCGGATATAGCTCAGTTGGTAGAGTGCTTGCCTAGCATGGATAAAGCCCTGGGTTCAACACCCCAGCACCACATAAAACCAAGCATGATATAGCATGCCTATAATCCCAGCTCTCAGGAGGTGGAGGCAGGAAGATCAGAAGTTCAAGGTCATCCTCAACTACACATCAAGTTTGAGGCCAACCTGGAATATACGAGAGCCTGTCTCAAAAACAAATAAAATGCAGACATGGAACCCAGGGTCTCGTCCCCTGAAAGCCTCAGGCCATTCCAGGGACTGAAGGAAGGAGGGACAAAAAAGAGCTGAGGGCATGGGGTAGAGGACAGCAGGTAGGCCAGATGTGGCCTGGGACAGACACATTGCCCAGCTGTTGTAGGAGACAGTCTTGGCATATCTGGTGCCAGGGATTTCCTCCCCAGGCTGGCCTGAGCCCAGCTCCCCTGTGCAGCCACCTGGGCGGGAAGACACTGCCCACAGGCCATTGTCTTGCCCCAAGGGAAAGCCCTCAGACCAGGTCTGGGGTGGCTCAGGATGAGGAGACCAGATATAATTCTGCCCAGTGGTAGACATCTGGAGTAGGCTGGTGCCAAAGAGAGGACTCCCTCCTCAGAGGCCTGAGCAGCTGTCCCAGCCTAAGAGGCCACATGGAGGACAGTTGGTTTTTGTTTTAGGGAGTTTTGCTTTTGTTTTTGATACAGGATCTCACTAGGTACCTCTGGCTGGCCTGGAACTTGCTATGCAATTCAGGCTGGCCAGGAACTCACAGAGATCTGCCTGCCTCTGGGATTAAAGGCATGTGCCCCCACATACTACTTTTTTTCTTTTGGGGGTGTGGGGGAGGACAGTTCTTGAGACTCACTGTATTTTAAATCTGGCCCCAATCTTTCCCCCGGGGAGTCTCAGCCAAGGAAGAGTGGAACTGGGAAGGCCAGGAACCAGGCAACCTGCCTCAGGCATTTGACCCCATTGCTGAGCCTTCTTGGAAGCTCCTGGCCCTTCATTAGGCCTGTTTCCCCTAACAACAAGAAGTTAGATTCAGTGGTCTCTGTAGATCCTTAAGTCTGACCTCTTTGCACTCTGTGACCCTAACAGGAATTCTGGAGATTCTGGGAATGGGGCTGGGGCCTTATAAGACATCTGCTCAGGCCACCCTTGTGGTGATAAGATGGAACAGAAATGGGGACAGGCACAAGTTTGTCTACATGGGGTCTCCTCATCTGCGCTCAGAGACAAAAGGGCCCACCCAGAGGGTTTACTTTCAATTCAGGCAGAAACCTCCTCAGGGCTCTGACACCCTTGGTGGACAGGCCAGGATGGGAATTAGGCAAGCACTCCTCAGTATCCTCTCTCCTCCTTCTGAGGCAGCTGCAAGGACAAAGCCCTACCTTCTACCTGTCACTAAATCCCTGTATCTGCCCACACCGTCAAGTCCCTTTAACCAGGGGAGATCTCCTGGTTGGCCTACAGGCCAGACCCCTGGTGCCTCAAAGGAGTCAGGAATCTTCCAGGAGCCCAGAGCAGTGAAGGAGATGACACAGGCATACAAGCCATGGGCAGCCAGGTCTCCCTGGCTGAGCTAAACCTCCCTCTCAGCTAAGGAACCCCCCTCCCTGCTAAGGCCAGGACCTCAGCTATATTTAGTGCCAAGTATGGGGCGGAGCAGTGGGTCAGGGCAGCAGGAGGGGGGCACATACCTCACATTTTTTCTTAATGGCCTCTGGGGACTGTCATAACACCTGTCACAAGGCAGATAGAACATACATTAGACAGAGACCAGAAGACGGCTGGAGGGGTGCAAGGCCACAGAGGGGTGGGGGTAGAGCTAAGAGGCACACTTTGGTGGAAGCTGATTGACATAGAGAGGGAGGGTGAAAAGGGAGGCATCAGAAGCTAGATTCTGGCTGAAGGCCCTGCCCCTAGAGACTGTGCTTGCAAGAACACAACAGAGGAGGGCTCTTCATGAACCAGGGACGGGGCTCCCATGTCCAGTCCCGTCCTGAGCTATCTCTGCAGAAAAGACCCTATTCCCATAGTCTATCACCACTCCTCAAGAGATGTCATCTTCATATTCTCCTAACGGTGCTTGTTGAGGAATAGAGGGGGCGCCATCCCCTACCCTCTTATTTCTTGGGGTCAGGCCTTCAGTGAGACCCCACTGTGAGATCAAGGCTTCACTGTCCAATTCATTCTGGAAGAGATGCTCTGAGCCTCAGGTGTCTCATCTTTAATTGAGACCCCCTTAGTTCAGGGACTGAATGGGAATGCAGATCCATTGGTAGAGCACTTGCCTAGCATGCACAAAGCCCCAGGTTAGATCTCTAGGTTTGATCACCATCCGCACAGAAATCAGTCACAGTGGTACATCCCAGTAACCTCAGCACTTGGAAGGTGGAGGCAGGAAGATCAGAAGTTCAGGGTTACCTAGGATCATTGGTTTGAGGTCATCTTCATTTACAGAGCCACTTTGAAGGTAGTCTGGACCACATGAGACCCTGTCTCAAAAAGGAAAACCCTGACCTGAATTTAGAATTTGGCTCTGCCTAAACATGAGCAATTTCCCCTCCCTAAGCCAGCATGGGCTGCAGACCCTGGGGCCTGGAAAAGGTTGGAGTGAACAGCCAGCCAAGAAGTCAGTTTTTCTTGGGAAAAAGTTTCTGGTCAACATGTCAAGTGTGCCCTCTGGTGTTTTGCAAGGGAATTTCACCACCATAGGAAATCACTGTGCTCAGTTTAGGGTCACCTTAAGTCAGGATTCTCCCAGGTCACTCACTGGAGAGTCCACCAGGGAAAAATTATTATACTTTGAGACAAGGGCTCCCTATAGACCAGGCTGCTCTTGATCTCACAAAGATCCACCTGCCTCTGCCGCCTGAGTGCTGGAATTAAAGGCATACGCTTCTGAGCCTGGTGAAAACTGATTTTGACAAAGGAAGGTGAAAATATGCATCTTCAATTTTCCCACTGGAGATTTGGATCTCTTGAGGGACTGAAGGAAACAGGCCATCTATTTCCTGTTTGATCCCCAAAACCCAGGGGATACTGGGAAACAGGGACTCACCTTGATGGATAGACAGGACTTGTCAGTCACAGCCAGGCCAGGACCCAAGAGGAGGGAGCTCTTATAGGAGTCACTCGGAGCTGCTGAGTCCCTGCCATTTGTCCCAGCTCTCGCCTCATTTGCCTCTCTCTGTTGTCCTCAGAAGGATGGCTGACTCCCAGACGCAAGTGGCTCCTCCACCCACCATCCCAATGATGACTGCAGAGGACTTGTCCCTCCCTCCTCCTCCAGCCCCAGAGGATCTGCCACCACCACCACCAAAGGAGTCCTTCTCGAAGTTCCACCAGCAGCGGCAAGCCAGTGAACTGCGCCGTCTCTACAAACACATCCACCCCGAGCTCCGCAAGAATCTGGAGGAGGCTGTGGCTGAGGATCTGGCAGAAGTGCTGGGCTCAGAAGAGCCCACTGAGGGCGATGTTCAATGCATGCGCTGGATCTTTGAGAACTGGCGGCTGGATGCCATTGGCGACCATGAGAGGCCAGCTGCCAAGGAACCTGTGTCAGGTGGTGACGTCCAAGGCACCTCTCGAAGGTTTGAAGAAGGTTCTTTTACCAACAGCACAGACAGAGAGCCAGCTGGACCCCGGCCGTCGGGAGGTGACGTTCAAGCGGCCAGACAGCTGTTTGAGACCAAGCCACTGGATGCACTGACAGGCCAGGAGGAGGCAACAAAGGCGACTGTGAAGGAACCTTCAGCCAGTGGAGATGTGCAGGGTACCAGAATGCTCTTTGAGACACGGCCACTGGACCGGCTGGGCTCTCGCCCCTCCATCCAAGAGCAAAGCCCCTTGGAGCTACGCTCAGAAATTCAGGAGCTGAAAGGCGATGTAAAGAAGACAGTGAAGCTGTTTCAGACAGAACCTCTGTGTGCCATCCAGGATGCAGAGGGTGCCATCCATGAAGTCAAGGCCGCCTGTCGGGAGGAGATCCAAAGCAATGCAGTGAGGTCAGCCCGCTGGCTCTTTGAGACCCGACCTCTGGATGCCTTCAATCAGGACCCCAGTCAGGTACGGGTAATCCGGGGAATCTCCCTTGAGGAAGGGGCTCGGCCTGACGTCAGTGCAACACGTTGGATCTTTGAGACACAGCCTCTGGATGCAATCAGGGAGATCTTAGTGGATGAAAAGGACTTCCAGCCATCTCCAGACCTCATCCCTCCTGGTCCAGATGTTCAGCAGCAGCGGCATCTGTTTGAGACCCGAGCCCTTGACACTCTGAAGGGGGAAGAAGCAGCTGAGGCAGAGGCCCCACCCAAGGAAGCAGTGATCCCTGGTGATGTCCGCTCCACCCTGTGGCTATTTGAGACAAAACCCCTGGATGCTTTCAGAGACAACATCCAAGTGGGTCATCTCCAGTGGGTGGGTCACCAGGAGAGTGAGGGGCTTATGACTGAGTGTCTATCTAGGGAGGGCACCTCACCCTTGCCCCTGTCTCAGGATGGCCCCCAGAAGGATGGGATGAAGGGGGATGTGAAGACCTTCAAGAATCTTTTTGAGACCCTTCCCCTAGACAGTATTGGGCAGGGTAAGCCCTCAGTCTCTGGGAGTGCAAACAGAGCAGAAACAACTGATTCTGTTGGGCAATTCCAGGGTACAGGCTCCCCCGTGTATGCCATGCAGGACAGCAGGGGACAGCTCCATGCCCTGACCTCTGTCAGCAGAGAGCAGATAGTTGGAGGTGATGTGCAAGGTTACAAGTGGATGTTTGAGACACAGCCCCTGGACCAGCTGGGTCGAAGCCCCAGTACCATCGATGTGGTCCGAGGTATCACCCGGCAGGAAGTGGTGGCTGGGGATGTTGGCTCTGCTAGGTGGCTCTTTGAGACGCAGCCTCTGGAGATGATCCACAGACGAGAACAGCAGGAACGGTGGGAAGAGGCAGGGAAGGGTCAAGAAAGCCCTCCACCTGAGGGCACCCCAAAGGGTGATGTACAGACTATCCGGTGGTTATTTGAGACCTGCCCCATGAGTGAGTTGGCAGAGAGGCAAGAATTGGAGGTCACAGATCCTACAAGTAAGGCTGAGTCACAGTCATGCACCTGGATGTTCAGGCCTCAATCTCTCGATCAAGCAGAAGGCTGTAGGGAGCAACACCTGCAGGTCCATCAGGTCCAGGCTGGGGAAAGACAGACAGACAGACACGTCTTTGAGACTGAACCTCTACAGGCCTCGGGCCGGCCCTATGGGAGAAGGCCTGTACGGTACTGCAGCCGAGTGGAGATCCCTTCGGGGCAGGTGTCTCGTCAGAAGGAGGTTTTCCAGGCACTAGAGGCTGGCAAGACAGAGACACAGGCATCCAGAACAAGCCCTGGGCCCATCCCCACAGGTTCTGTGCACAAATTCACCTGGCTCTTTGAGAACTGCCCCATGGGCTCCCTGACAGCTGACAGCATCCAAGGAGACAACACCCAGGAAGAACAGCCCAAGAGCCCTGCAGACCACAGGACCCCAGAGAGGCAGGAGACGGCAGCCAAAAGGACCCTCAGGACTCTACACAGCACTCCTGGCATCCTACACCATGGAGGTATCCTCATGGAAGCCCGAGGACCCGGGGAACTCTGCCTGGCCAAGTATGTGCTCCCAAGTCTAGGGCAGGGACATCCCTACGTAAGGAAGGAGGAGCTGGTGTCTGGTGAGCTTCCCAGGATTGTCCGCCAAGTGCTGCGCCGGCCAGATGTGGACCAGCAGGGACTGCTGGTGCAGGAGGACACAGCTGGCCAGCTCCAGCTCCGCCCATTAAGGCTGCCAGGTCCAGGTGACCCTGGGAATATTGAAGACATGGATCCTGAGCTCCAGCAGCTGCTGGCATGTGGCCTTGGAGTCTCTGTGGCAAAGACTGGGCTAGTAATGCAGGAAACAGATCAAGGCCTAGTTGCACTGACTGCCTACTCGCTCCAGCCCCAGCTAACCAGCAGGGCCCCAGAAAGGAGCAGTGTGCAGCTGCTGGCCAGCTGCATAGACAAAGGAGACATGAGTAGCCTACACAGTTTGCGGTGGGAGCCACCAACTGACCCAAATTCCATATCAGCCAGTGAGGAGTCCCAGAGGTGTCTCCCAACTGAAAGCATCATCCATGTCCCCCCACTGGAGATGGGTCACCTGAGAGGTTCAGGGGACACATCCTGCCCACCCGCAGCTCGGGCCATTGGAAAGGTGGTCTTTCCACCTGCAGGAGCTGAAGCCCCAATACAGGAGGCAAGAAGGCAAATAGACAGCAGTTATGCTGGGCAAAAAGGGAAGGCAACCCCAGGAAAGTCAGAAGGAACCGCAGCTTCCTCTCTAGGGTCTGGGACCCCAGGCCTCCAGGAAGCCATGCAAAGCCTACAGATGGCAACCACTGAGGCCCAAAGCCTGCACCAGAATATTCTAAACAGGCACCTGCAGGGCTCCACCTCTGCAGCCACCCCCATGTCTGTCCAAGATGGTCTTCTACAAGCATCAACTCCTGCCACTGGGGGTACCCAGGGCAACATCAGGCTTATAGCCAGAAGTGACACCAGGATCCCTGCAGCCCCCAGAAAGGTCAGTGGGGACCAGAAAGCAGTCCCCAGAGGGCTAGCTGGGGGGTGGGTAACTGTGCAGGATGGTATCTACACTGCTCACCCTGTGAGAACCACTGAGCCACCTGGGGCTGCCCAGCCTTCTGAAAAAGAGTCCCAACCAAGGGGCCGGGAAACTATCCTCTCCACTGAGGCTCCTAGTCCACCCCAGGCTGATTCAGGTCAGAGTCCTGGGGTAAGCCATCAGGAACCTGTGGGTCATACACAGAGGGCCTGGGGACCTCAGGGGAAAATAATGGCCCAAATCTGGCCAGAGGGCCTCCGAGCTGCAAATACCACTCTGAAGACTGCCCCTCTAGCTCACCACACTCCGGCCTCAGGGCCCCAGGCTGCAGGTGCCAACCTGCACTCCCATAATGCCTCTGTTCCTCCCCCTCCTACTCTCCCAGCTGCTGTGACAGGACCTGACCTCCCAGCTCAAGCCCACCATGATGAGGACTCCATCCAGCAGGTCTCCAAGGCCCTGAAGGACCCCCTTCTTCACACCCATCACAGCCCTGCTGGCCAGAGAACCCCTGAAGGGTCAGAGACAAAGAGTTCCAAACCAGAGCCCACCCTGCCTCCGAGGAAGAAACCCCCAGTACCGCCCAAACCTGCACATCTAACCCAAATCCACCCTCCTCAGAGGCTGCTCAAACCCTCAGCTCCATCTCCCAGCTTCTCAGAGGTACAACAAGACCACAAATCAGGTGAGCCAGATGCAACCAGCCCTCAGCCAGCTGAGGTTCCCAGGACAGCAAGCCAGAACTGTCAGCCTCTGACTGGATGCTCCAGGAGACAGACCCATCCTAACCATCAGCACCAACTCAGCACTGTGGTCCCCAGGCCCAGCAAGGGTCAGGCAACTGGCAGCAATGCCCAGAATCCTGAGTCCCACAAGTCCAACACTCTCAACAGTGACTTTACCTCACTACAGAGGGACCCCAGTCCCCCAAAAGGACAGTTCATAGAATGTTCCAAGCAGGGGACTCCAAAGAGCCCAGAAATTCTTCAGGGCAGTCATCAAGAGCTCCAGGGCCTCCTGAGCCAGGTACAAGCCCTGGAGAAGGAGACTGCCCACAGTGTGGATGTGCAGGCCCTGAGGAAGCTCTTCGAGACTGTGCCCCAGCTAGAAGGGGCTGCCCCTCAGGCGCCTGCTACCCCACAGAAGACTGACACTTCGATGGAGCAGGCATTTGGGGAACTGACTCGGGTGAGCACAGAGGTTGCAAGGCTGAAGGAACAGACCCTGGCCAGGCTGCTTGATATTGAAGAGGCTGTGCACAAGGCCCTAAGCTCCATCTCTAGCCTCCAGCCTGAGGCTCACAAGAGGGACCATGCCCAGAAAACTCCAGAGGAACCCAGTGCCCTCAAAGTCAGTGTCTCAGTCGGCAGCAGAGTCAGGCCCGGTTGTTCAAGCCAGGAGGTCAAAGATCCAACTGTAGTCAAGAGCCAAGGCAAGGTTGAAAGCCATCCTGTAGAGCAAAGTCAAGCCAAGACCAGAAATCACACAGAGAGCAGAGATCAGGCAGCCTCAAATGTCCTTCCTTCCAGGAGGCTGGAGACATCAAGAAACGATTCTGGCCTCCAATGCATGTTGCCCTCTAACAGTGGCTCCCCCTCCTCCCCAACTTTCATCTCTATACAGTCAGCTACAAAGAAGCTTCAGGAAGCTTCCAGTACTTCAGACAGCAATCACATCTCAGGGAAAAGCACGCATGCAGCTCAGGACATAGGCCAAGCTCTGCTCCACCAGAAAGGTATCCAGGACAACGCTGGGACAAAGGAGGTGATCACTGAGTGCTCTATGCCCACTGGGCAGCAAAAGAATATTCTGGAGTTACAGGCTGGGTCAGCTGGCTCCCAGTGCTATGGAGCCACAAGAACAGTGACTGAACAGTATGAGGAGGTAGACCAGTTTGGGAACGTAGTCCTCACTTCCGCTACCACCATCACAGAGCAAGCAGAGCCACCCAGGGGCCCAGGCCCACATCTCCGGCTCCGCACTTCTCCCTTGCTGAGGCAGTTCCTACAGAACCCCACTGGGTTCAGCAGTGGCCTGTCAGAAACAGAGATGGCATGGGTACCCTGCGGTCACTTCCAATGAGCTGCCCAGTGAGCCTCTCCGTCTTCCATCCATCTTGGGTGACTCCCCCAGGTCAAGGACCAAGAAGCATGGGTCTTCTGAGAGCTGTGGAGGGCTATTTGTCTTGTGTCTTTCCAGTTCTTGCAAAATGGACAAGAAAAGTGAAGCCCACAGAATAATGCAGGCATGGGATGGGACCTGACAGCTGCTTGTGGAGGATGTGCAGACACACACATGCTCCTGATACAGGCCCAGTCCATGCTTGCACCCATGTGAGTCTGCACTTCATTTCCAAGAGTTGGAGAGACTCCCCTCTACCATGTCCCTTCACCATTGGCCTTTATTTCTTTTATTATGGAGTCTGAAGGTCTTCACCCAGCCACTTCTTAATACCTGGTGAAGACCAGGCTTACTGGACTGGACATGATGCTAGTTTCTGTTAGGGATTTGTCTGAGGGTCCCAGAAAGGCCTGGTCACCTGCCCCTTCATCACCAGTGGTCCAAAGTTTACACAGAAAGTCCAAGCAGTCAACAACGTTCCTAGAAGCCAAATGCATTGTCCTCTCTACCCCTACCACCCCCACTCTGTACCCCAAATGGGAAACGTGATCTGAATAAACCCAAGGATGATTCTCTATTCTGTGTGTATGCCTGTCCCAGAGTCTGTGTTCACATGGAAAAAAATTCATACCACCACAGCTGCTCATTCTAGCAACCCCAGCATTATTGCTGAAAAGCTACCATTCTCCAAGATGAAGACCAAGAAACAGAAATTTCCTTCCCAATCCCCTGTTCCCCTTGTCTTCCTCGGAGTACAGAAAACAATAACATAGCCAGACCTCTACAACACAAACACACAACACACACAGACATTCACACAACACACACACCACAGACATCTATACAACACACACACAACACACACAGACATTCACACAACACACACACCACAGACATCTATACAACACACATACAACACACACAGACATTCACAAAACACACACACCACAGACAGACATCTATACAACACACACACAACACACACAGACATTCACAAAACACACACACCACACACAGACATTCACAAAACACACACACAACAGACAGACATCTATACAACACACACATAACACACACAGACATCCACACAAGATACACACACACTCACACAACACACAACACATACACTCACATGCCACATAACACACACACAATACAAACACACACTCCTATACACATCAAACACAAACACTACACACACTACACATACACACATATACATAACACATATATATACAGAAATATATATATATATCACAGACACACCCACCACTAACATACGCACACATACTATATACACACACACCACTGACACACCACACACATACCATATATATAATACATATCACACAGAGACATACATGCATACCACAGACATGCACGCTACCCCCACTTCCTCCAGCCTCCCTCATGGTGCTCTTGGATGTCATCCTAGGGCCGTTCTTAGTATCCTGCCCAGAGTAGGAAAGCAACCCCACCAGACCAGAGAAGGGGAGGTAGGGGCCCCTCCCACCAGAATTCCCATGCCCAGGATGGCTCGACCACTTCTTGTTCTCAGTGGGTGCTTTGTGACAAGCAAGAAGTGGTTCTTTGGGAAGAAAGCAATCAGATCCTGACTGGAAAATGCAGTGATTTGGTGAAAGCCCTTTTCACTGCCTTTCAAAAACCATATGCCAGGCCTATTGTAGGTCACAGGGATGACAGCAAGTGTACTGGGATCCTGCTGTCAGGAAACTGATGTTTTTAAAGATGAGGAGAGGGGGAGGCTAGAAAGATGACATCAGGAATAGGGTGGTTGCCTAACTGGGCTGCCTTCCCACTCCAAGACTGCAGCTGTGACACATAGAAGTGTGACCATGACAAAGGATAGCCTGAGAGAGGTGGCAAGGACAGGCCTCCCTATGGAAGAAATTTGAGATCTGAATGCAAAGAATCAGCTAGCAACAGTCAGAGAGGAAGGTTTGGGAGGCAGAGAGAACGGAACTCACAAAGTGAGTAGCACAAACTTATAATCCCAGCACTGCTTGGGAGGTAGAGGCAGGAGGATCTCTATGAGTTTGAGGCCAATTTGCTCTCCATACTAAGACCCTGTCTCAAAGAAACAAAGGGCTTGGGAGGGGCTGGAGAGATGACTCAGGAGTAAAGAGCACTGGCTGCTCTTGTAGAGGACTAGGGTTTGGTTCCCAACACCCACATGGGGACTTACAACCATCCCTAACTCCAGTTCCAGAGGAATCTGACACCCTCTTCTGGACTCCATGGGCATTTTGCAACACAGGTGCACTCAAATACCGGCAAAACCCTTATCATACACATAAAATAAGAAATAAAAGGCATGGGAGTAGGGATGTAGCTCAGTGGTACTTTGCCTGAAATGCATAAGGCCCCAGGTTCAATCCTCAGTACCATACAACAACAACAATAATAAAGTAAAATAAAACCAAGTCTACATGTCTGGGCCACATGTTCCCATATTTCCAGGCCCCTCGATGTCTCTCTACCTATCATGAGCCCTCACTTAGTTACAGGCTCCAAAGCTTAACACACAAGTGTTTCTTTAATGTAAAATGGTCATGATTATAGTGCCTACAATTGTGAAGATGAAGTGAATTAATAGAAGTTAAGTATTTCGAGGTAATGCTATACCTGTATTACAATTTGTGGGAGAGGTTGTTTTCTTATTTCGACTTTTAATAGACTTTTTTGAGATAAGGATTTCATTATGAAGTCCTATCTGGCCTAGAACTTGCTGTGTAGACAAGGCTGGCCTCAAACTGACAGAGGTCAGCCTGCCTCTGCTTCCCAAGTGCTAGGATTAAAGATGTATGCTACCGGTGCCCAACATTTTTTTGTTTGGGTTTTTTTTTGGGGGGGGGGTGATGTTTGTTGTTTTGGTTTTTTTTTTTTTTTTCCTGTATGAGTGTTTTGCATGCAAAGTATGTAAGTGTGCCTGTGTGTGCAAACCCAGGAAGGCCAGAAGAGAGCGTTGGATCCCCTGGAACTGGAGTTGTAAGCACCATGTGGGTGCTGGGAACAAAACATGGGTCCTCTTCAGGATTAGCCAGTGCTCTTAACTACTGAGCCATCTCTCCAGCCCATTGTTATGTTTTGTTTTGTGAGAATATCACAGAGCCCAGGTGGGCCTCAAACTTGCCAAGTAGCTGAAGATGATTTTGAACTCCTGATCTCCTTGTCTCTACCTCTCGCGACCTGGAATTGCAGGCATGCGCCACCACTGGAATATTTTAAAAAATATATCTCCCTTCTCGCCTGCAGGAGAATCCTGGTGTTGTTCATTTTGGTTGCACGTCAAGTTAAATGAATACACAAGTGAACAAAACGACTGCGTCAATCTGCGGATTCACCCCACTGGCATTCAATAGCGCTTCGTGCCAGGATCTGTTCAGGGTGCTAAAAATAGAGATGAACAAGGCGGGATTTATCCTTGACCTCGTAGGACTGAAAGAGTAGACAATATATAAGCAAATTAGATCATTTTACACGAGAGAAATACTGCGAATGAAAAACAACGTCAGTCCACAAGGGCAAGCTGCTTCGGGGAGTGCGGCAGCAGACGTGACCTAAATGACTGAGGCGCTGGTCGCGTGTGCAAGGAGGTGACAACCTAGCGGGAAGACGGGGTGGGTGAGCGCAGCTGGGAAACCCTGGGTGCTGGGTGCTGGGTGCTGGGTGCTGGGTGGCCCGCCCAAGCCCTGCACACCTGCAGCCACACCTGCCGCTGCACCTGCCGCCCGGCCGGCGCTCCGCCCTTCTCCAGGAGCTAAGAGCCAAGCCAGCCGCGCCCAGACCCCGCCCCCGGAGCCGGCGGGGCGTGGTCCCACAGCCGTCGCCTAGGTAACGATGACGTCGCGGGCAGCAGAGTTCGGAACGTTCAGGCAGCGGCTGGTTGCCGGGAAACGCCCGGCAGGCTTGCAGCCAGGGACTGGCTCCCGGATCAGACGCCGGGCGCCAGGACGCGCCGTCCTGGCCAGCCCTTGCGCGGAGCCTCCCTCCTGGATTCCAGACGGATGCCGGGTTCCGGTGCTCACCCACGTTCCGGACCTCCCTCCCTCCCAGCAGGGCGCCTCGTGCCTCCACGATACCCTCTGTCATTGCTTCTGTCTGGATTCGTCCTCTGTCTTCACAGCCATAACTCTGCCTCAGGCCACCATCCATCTCCGGCCTCCGCAGTGATCCTCTGGGATCGCGTTGGTCCTGCACCAGGCAGCCAGTACTACAAGCAGGAGTTATACTAGATCAAATCAGTCAGCTGGGCCGAGTGGTACCAGACCTGTAAACCTAACTGATCCGGAGATTAGGGCAGGAGGATGGCAAGTTCAAGGCCAACTTGGGCAATTTAGGGTTAAGAGTTGGGGCAGGCGAGATAGTTTAGCAGATAAAGGCCCTTGTGGTCCAAGCCTGGCAACCTGAGTTCGTGCCTCAGAACCCACATAAAAGGTAGAAGGATAGAATAGACAAAGCTGTCCTCTGACGAGTCCACATGCAAGCAGTGGCACGCAGATCGTGCATACATACAATAAGTATATGTTTAAAATTAGTTCTAAATGTTAGAGCCAGGAGTGGTGGCACACCTGTAGTCCCAGTAGGTAATTCCACCTGTAAAGTCTGACTTGTGCACCAATGAGTTTATTAGATTGAAGGAAGAAGAGGACAAGTTCAAGGCCTGTCTGTACTACAGAGTTCAAGGCCAGCTGGGTAACTTAGTGAGAGCCCCCCCACCCCCAACTTAAAATGTAGGGCCAGGCATGATAACTCACACCTATAATCCCAGCACCTGGGAGGAAGAGGTAAAAGATTGCTGTGAGTTTGAGGCAATCCTGGAAACACAGTAGGGCATTGTCTCAAAAAGCCATAAATAAATAAAAGTAAATAAGTAATTTTTTTTTAAATAAAAAAATGGCTAGGGGCTGGAGAGAGAACTCAGCAGTTAAGAACACTGGCTGGTCTTGCAGACGGCCTGGGTTTGGTTCCCAGCACCCATATGGCAGCAGCTAACAACCGGCAGTAACTCCCATTCCAGGAGAACTGATGCCCTCTTCTGGCCTCCTCAGGCATTGCATGCATGTGGTGCACTTCTGTACATGCAGGCAAAACACTCATACACATAAAAATAAACCAAAACCAAAAGTGTTTACTGCTAGAGATATGGCTCAGTGATAAAGTATTTTTCTTAGACACACACACACACACACACACACACACACACACGCCACTCCTGCATCAAATGTTACACCCCCCCACCCACCCACTGGCTTCCTAGGTTATTAGGTCTGGAATCTAAACTGTCAGGAGCCTGTAAGACCAGAACAACTTGACTCTCTGCATTCCTCTCACTTCCTTGCCCCCCATTACTCCTTAGTCACACTAGCTTTCTATATAAAACATACCAAGCTGATTGGTGCCCCAGGACCTTTGTATTTTCCATCTCCCTTTTCCAGGAGGCCTCTTCTCCCAGATCTTTTGTAAATGAGCTCCTTACTCAGTTCTCAATCCAAGGTCCCTTTTGACAGACTTTCTCTAACCTTGGTCTTGTGGTATGGTTTTTTTCCCCTCAGGGCAAAACTTGATCTTCCCATCATCATCTTGGAGGTGAGGTTACCTCAGTTTGGTAGCCATGACAACTAATTGAGCAAAACAATACAGTGCTAGCTAGTTGCTCCTTAATGGAGCAGTTAACTTTCCCTAATAGGAGGGTGGGGAGGGTCACAGGAGCCTCACTTGGAATTCCAGCCCTGTCTCCTCCCTACCCCCCACCCCAAACTACAAGTGATCTTGGAAGATACTAGTGTGTATACAGGAAGCAGAAGATTCCAGGATGCCGCTTCTGTAAGGTCATCAACCATGATGAAGTGGGACTTTTCAGTGATACAGAAGTTTGAGGGTCACCCACGCTACTGTAAGTAATTGCTCATCCATGCTCTGTAATAAATTCAATAAACTCAAGAGTCCACAGAGTAAGAGTTTGGTGGAACCCTTACTTTGTTCTGTCATCAGTGACTCATCTGTGGTGAGTTTGTTCATTTCTTCCCAAGAAAAGTTAATCCAACACATGCCCCAGCCCTTTTCTCCTCTCTAAAGAGAAGGGCTTCCTCCCAAATTTCATGCCCTTTCAAATTTTCCCTAAAATCTATCAAAATATAAACTGAAGGTGCTTGAGAGATGATGGCTCAGCAGTTAAGAGCCCTTGTTGTTCTTGCAGAAGAGCCAAGTTCAGTTCCCAGCACCCACCACGTGGTCAGGTGACTCACAATGGCATGCAGGGCTCCAATCCCTCATCTGGCCTTTTAGGTCACCTGCATGCACATGCATATATATATATATATATAATTTTTTTAAATCCTTCTTAGGGGCTGGAGAGATGGCTCAATAATTAAGAACACTGGCTGCTCTTGCAGAAGACCCCAGTTCTAATCCCAGCACCCACATGCAGCTAACAACTGTCCATAATTCCAGTTCCAAGGGATCTGATGACCTCTTCTGGCCTCCTCAGGCACTGCACGACATGGGTACACATGCATGCAGGCTTAACACTCATACACACATAAAAATATAAATAAAAATAAAATATAAAGTTAAAAAAAAATCCTTCTACATAGCAAGTTTCAGGCCATCTGTGGCTACAGGGAAACCATGTCTCAAAACAAAACAAAGGATCTTTAAGAATATAAATGGGGTTCTGGAGAGATGGCTCAGCAGTTAAGAGCACTAGCTGCTCTTGCAGAGTGCAGAGAATCTGAGTTCAATTCCTAGCACATGGTGGCCAACAACCCTCTGTAACAATCCTCTGTTCCAAGGTATCTGAGTCCTCTTATGACCTCCAAGGGCTTTGCAAGACCACCTATAATTGCAGTTCCAGGGGATCCAGCACCTTCTTTTGGCCTCTGTGGGTGCTGTAGGACATGGGTGCACTTACAAACATGCAGTCAATATACTCATACACATAAAATAAAAATAATAAATAAAATATTTTGCCGGGAGTGGTGGCACACGCCTGTAATCCCAGCACTTGGGAGGCAGAAGCAGGTGGATCTCTGTGAGTTCAAGGCCAGCCTGGTCTACATAGTGAGTTCCAGGACAGCTGGGGCTACAGGGAGACCCTGTCTCAAAAAGACCAATAAATAAATAAACAAATAAATAATAAATAAATAAATAAAATATTTTTAAAAACAGAGCCAGGCACGGTGGCACTCACCTTTAATCCCAGTACTTGGGTGACTGAGGGAGGTGGATTTCCATGAGTTCAAGGACAGCCTGGTCTACATAGTGAGTTCCAGGCCAGGTGGGTCTACAGGGAGACCCTGTCTCAAAGAAACCAAAAAAGAAAAAAAGAAAAGCTAGATCCAGTATCATATAAAGTCTATAATCTCTTTGCCCCTACCTGAAGATGGGAGGCAGGGACAAGAGACACCCTACATAGCCTATGTAGCAGTGAATGATCAGAGATACTGACTCAAAACAATGTGAAAGACCAAAACCAATATCCAAAGACATCCTCTGACCTCTACACATATGCAGCAACAGACATACACACACAAATAGTGACTTCCACAGAGGCAGGGACAGTGCTTGCTGCCCCGCCCACTCAGGGACTACAGTTGGCAGTCACCTCAAGGATGGTGAATAAATAAATCATGAAATGAATGAATGAACCTGTGCCCTGACACGCTGGCGCTGGCTGCAGGTGCCATGCTCTTCGTGCATTATAACTAAATGACCTTTCACCTCTTTTCACGATAACTCTTATTTTGGGGTATCTGGGTATGTCTTCATCACTAAAGTCCTTTATGCCATTTGTCACACTGCTTTGCATTCAGTGGGCACTGAATTCTGGTGCAACATCAGATAGAATCACACAATGATGACTTACAACATCAATTCCTGAATGGCTTTCACCCCTCTCTGCTGATGGCCTTAGGTCAATATTTCCTCCTTTTTTTAAAATTTATTTTTATTCTATGTTGTGCTGGATAGCTTTAGTGTCAACTTGACACACCTGGGTTGAGGGAGCCTCAGTTGGGGAATTGCCTTTATTGGACTGGCCTGTGGCCATGTCTGAGGGGCATCTTCATGATGAGTGATGTGGGAGGGCCCAGCCCACTGTAGGTGGTGCCACCCCTGGGCAGGTGGGCCTGTGTTGCATAAGAAAGCAGGCTGAGCAGGGGACAGGGGAGCAAGCCAGTAAGCAGCGTTCCTCCATGGCCTGTGCTCCAACTCTTGCCTCCAGGTTTCTGCCCTGAGTTCCTACCTTGGGCTCCCTGATGAACTGTCACCTGGGAGATGTAAGCAGAATAAACCCTTTCCTCCCCAAGTTGGTATTGGTCGAGTATTTTGTCACAGCAATGAAGAACAAACTAGGATAATCACCTTCATGAAGAACCAAATCTCTTTTCCTTGTTGTTCAACCTGTTTACCAAGGATGAGTCCAAGAACACAGTAGGCACTCAATTCATGCTTTAGGGTGAATAAAGATTTGTCTTTCAAATTGTCATTGGAACCCAGTTTTACTACTCTTCTCATTGTTGAGACAAAATACTTGACAAAAGCATCTTAAGGAAAGAAGGTTTATTTGGGATCACAGTTTGAGGGCACAGTCCATCGTGGTGGGGAAGGCATGGCTGCAGGACCGTGCAGGACCTGGTCACATTCAGGAAGCAGAGAGCGATGAATGCTGGTGCTCAGCTTACTTTCTGTTTTATTCAGTCAAGGACCACAGCCCATGGCATGGTGCCACCCACAATCAGGATGAGTCTTCCCACCCAAATGCCCCAACTCTAGAAATTCCCTCACAGATATTGCCCAGATGGTGATTCTAGATCCCATCAAATTAATAATGAGATTAACTGTTACACCTAGTGTTTGTATTACAAAGTGGCAGCCAAGTTATAGCTTTTTAAAACTACATTAATTTATTTTACTTATTTGGTGGGGGTGGGGGAGGAGTACATTTATGCCATGCCATCCGTGTGCAGATCAGAGAACCATTTGCAAAAGCTATTCTCTCCTCCCACCATGTGGGTCCCAGGAATGGAACTCAGGTCACCAGCCTTGGCTACAAGCCTCTTTACTGACTGAGCTATCTCACCAGCCCTAGCTTTTTGTTTTCTTTTGGGGAAGGGAGGTCTGACAGTTTCCTACTATAAAGGGTTTTGGAAAACCCAGTTTGCCTTTTCCCATTCTAAACTCTGGGAATATCCAGACGATGTGGTTTTGATAGGCAGGTCTTGGAAGGAGGAAAGTGGCTGCAGGGAATGGAGCTTTGGGGAGGTACAGCAGGCAGCAGAGGGTGCTGGAACCCCTTAGGGCAATTGCAGGGACCTGGGTCAGAGGTGGCCCTGTAACTGTCCTGGCAGAAAGGAGAATATTCTAGCTGGGCATGGTGATTTGTGCTTTTAATTACAGCACTCAAAGGCAAAAGCAGACAATATCTGTGAGTTTAAGTCCAGCCTGGTCTAAATATGTAGTTCCAGGCCAGCCAAGGCTACATAGAGAGAAAGACCCTGTCAGAAAGAAAGCAAGAAAGGGGGGGAGGGAGGGAGGGAGGGAAAAGAAAAGAAAGAAGGAAAGAAAGAAAGAAAGAAAGAAAGAAAGAAAGAAAGAAAGAAAGAAAGAAAGAAAGAAAGAAAAGAATGAAGACATTGTAAAGAATACTTGTACCTTGCCTTAGGCTATGGATCCTAAGAAATTGGAATTTCCCCAGGAATCTCATTGTGGAGGGAGGAAAAGCCTGAAGCTCTGATGCCAGTCAGAGGAGGAACTTGTCTTCCAGGAAGAAATTTCCCAGTCCCAACAATTTGTCAGACCACCTCAACATGTGAACCTGGAGCAGAGACAAAGATGGGTCAGCGATGGGTGGGGAACACACCTTGATCAAGACTGCTGGGTTAAGTATCTGGCTTGCCCTCTATTTAAACTTAAATCTCATAAGGACCCAAACGATGGACTTTATGTGTTCAATGGACTCCTTTGTTTTTCTCATTGTGGCTACACTGAATAAATCTCTTTTCTCAGCTTTTCAGTATTTCTTTGTTAAATTGCTCTACTGAGGGTGGGTGGCAGAGCAGAGCTTGTCAGGGGTACCAGGGATCAAGCTCTGACGACTCCAGTAACAGCCCGGAAGCAGCATGCAAACCTGCTAAGTCTCAGATTCTTTGCTTTCTTATTCATAAGGGCATGCCATGCGATCTCTCCCAAACCCTGGAGCCTATACAATCTCTCTTCCCTTTGTCCACTTTTCTTTGAGGGTGGTTGCAGGTGCCATTCAACCCAAGTCAGAGAAAACAGCCCAGAGACCCAGCTGCCCTGCCTCCAGGTTCTGATAGGCTTCCCAAATGGTTCTCTCTCCCCTAAACCCCTACATCTCCACTGATGATCCATGTGCTTGTGTTTCTATAACAGCCTCCCCAAACCATGGCTCCTCCCATCCCAGGCCTGCCTCTTCTCCACCTCCACCTTAAAATTCCCCAGCTGTGGGCGGTTCAAACCCTTCCTGGCAGCTGCTGTGTTTATCAGTCCTTCCTTCTAGGGCCTGTTGTTTTTCTGTCCTAACTGTGTCACACTATTCGATTTGGCCAAGGGCCAACCTACCCATTAGGTACGGTAGTCATCCTGCCTGAGGCCTGAAATACTTTTAGGGACCTGTGAAAATGTTGTCACTTCTTTAAAAATCTGAAGGGGGAAAGAAGAGTTTTCAGACAAAACAAATGTTTCCTTTTTGCCTTTTGTTTTGCTGTTTCAGACTGGTCTTGCTATATAGCCCTGTCTGGAACGGAACTCATTATGTAGACCAGGTTGACCTCAAACTTGCAGTGATCCTCTTGCCTTAGACTCTCAAGCGCTGTGATTTACAGTCATGTATGTGCTACCACACCTCATAAAAAAATGATTGTTTTTGAGACTGGCCTTGAACTCACTGTGTAGGTGAGGATGACCTTGAATTTCTGATCCTCAGGTCTCCACCTTGAGAAAGTTGGCCCCTGAATGCTAGGCAAGCATTCTACCAACTGAGCCACATCCCCAACCCCTAAGAAAATCTTTACTATATAGCATTCACATATTCATCTTTATTTTACCACAGTTATAGGGTTGATAGGGAGAGAGACCCCTTTGAAAGTAGAAGTGTCCAGGGTCTACAAGTCCTAAAGCCAACAAAAACGTCTTTCTTTGGCCCCAGCCTCAAAGTCCTGCAGCCCTGCCAGAATATGCTGTGCGTCTCCCCAGATGCACCCTGCTCTCTCTCTCTCTCTTGGTACTCTCTCCCAGCCCTGGTCGAGCAGTGGACTTAGATGCCATGCTAACTAACTTCTGGGGAAACTTGACTAGGTTCAGCCAAGGACCTGAACGCTGCACTGCCTGGAGTGGCCCAGGAACAGGTCCTGGGAGCTTGCATGGGGGAGAGGAGCGGAGAGGAGGGGTAGGTCCTGGGGAAAGCACAGCACCAGATGGGTGAGGGGGTAGAGTGGAACTACCGCGGTGCCAGGACCTGCAGCTGTTCGGGAATGTGCTGTAGGGGTCGGGTCCTGGGGAGCACACAGCCGGGGAGGGCTGGGTCCTGGGGGTGGGGGTGGCACAGCGCTGCAAAGACTCGCAGGTGCCTGCAGAGGGTGTGCAGGTGTGCGGTGGGAGGCGGGCCCCCGGGAGCGCGAGGGGTGGGAGGGGTGGGTCACCAGGGCTTGCAGCCGAGGAGGGGAGGGGTGATTCCTCGGGGCGGGGGGGGGCGGCATCAGGGCAGGGGCGGATCGTGGGAGCCCGCAACCAGGTCCTAAAACCCCGGCCCCGCCCACCCTCCTCCCTAGTTAGGTTTCTTACGAAAAAGTGTGGCTGAGAATTCCCAGAAGGTTCCGGATGTGAAGTCACTGGCGTGAGGTCACCGGCGCCGTTCCAGGAATCCAAACCTTGTGGGCGAGAAAGGAAAGGAGCCAGAGAGAGAGAAAGAAGTCTTGGAGGGTGAGGGGTGGGGGTAACTAGCTCCGCTGAGCCCAGCCTCCTCTCCCAAAGAGATTGCAAGGAAGCGATGCTTCACCCTGCCGTACTTTGAGAAAGGCCGGTTGAAAGTAGAGATAACCGAGCCCTGTGAGCCAAGATCAAAAAGTCCGGTAGAACACGCTGTGGGGGCAGATGAAGCAACAGGATTATCTTCCTTTGTTATCGGGGAGAGGGTCTGCGGGTTTGGAGAAAAACTTGCAAATATGACCAGAATTTTAAATGAACATGCCCTTTGACCTAACAACTGTACATCTAGGGATGTGTCCTCAGGACATGCAGAAGGATAAATGTGTAAGGTGGGGCAGCAATTGTTTTTAAAAGGTGGGGTAGCAATTGTTTTTAAAAATCCAAGACCTAGCTGGGTGTGGTGGCTCACCCCTTTAATCCCAGCACTCAGGAGGCAGAGGCAGGTGGATCTCTGTGAGTTCAAGGCCAGCCTGGTCTACATAGTGACTCCAGGACAGCTGGGGCTAACAGAGAGACCCTGTCTCAAAAAGCCAAAAAAAAAAAAAAAAAAAAAATCCAAGACCTAAATATCTGTTTGTAGGAAACTAATTGTTAAAACACTGTGTTAGGAAAACTGGCTTTGTTTTTAAGACCAGAGTTTTGTAGCTCTGCTGACCTGGAACTTCATGTATATAGCCTAGGCTAGCCTCGAACTCCCTGTCCTCCTGCCTCTGTTCCCTGAGTGCTGGGATTACAGGCATGTACCTGTTGATGGGCCAAATGTCCAAGACACATAATAAAACCCAAGAGTGCCCTGCTTACTCTTTTGCTCCCTGTTACAGTCAATTTTTTTTTTCCTTAAATTATGTAGTTCAGAAAACTGGCCTGGCATGGTGGCACACGTCTTTAATCCCAGCACTTGGGTGGCAGAGGCAGGCAGATCTCTGTGAGTTCAAGGCCAGCCTGGTCCAAATGTGTTCCAGGACAGCTGGGGCTACAGGGAGACCCTGTCTCAAAAAGACGAAGAAAAAAAAAAGAAAGAAAGAAAGAAAAGAAAAGAAAACTGAAACCAGGATGCTGTGCCTGCTGGGAAGCGCTAGTCTAGAAGGGGAGGCCATATGAAGCAGTGGTAGACTTCTGGATGTATTTTGACAATAGAACTGATAGAATTTGCTGATGGGTAGACCAGATGTAGATGTGAGAGGAAGAGGCCCCAAACAATGGCGTAACCAGAAACCAGAGCTGTCTTTTTACCAGAATGGGGAAAACTGTGGGAGGGACAAGATTTGTAGGACTAGGGTGAAGAATCCAAGGTCTGAGTTGCTTACGTGGGTCAGGAGTTCAGGAGAGCTGTTTGGAATTTGAACAAGAGAAGGTCCCAGAGAAAAACAGCTGGCATGTTGAACTGAGAAATTTGAGGAGGCCTTTGTGAAAAGTCTTCACAAGTGGAGCAGCCTGTACAGAGCCATGAGGACAGCACCCAACGCTGGCTAATAAGGGACTTAACCATCCACAGTTCCAATGGAGAAAGGGGAAGAAGAGGAGACTGAGCAGGGCATAGTGGCACAGTCCTATAATCCTGACATTGGGAGGGGGTGGGGCTGAGGCAGGAAAATTGTGTTTGAGGCCAGCCTGGGCTACATAGCACAAACCTGTCTCAAAAGAAGAGAGGAGGAAGAAGAGTTGCTACTGGAACCCAGAGACAGAGAAAGCCAAGTACAGAGAATGGAGATGAGACATCCAAGGAAGGGGATTAACTCATCCAAGAAAGGGGGTTAATTTTTTGCTGTACAGGTTGGATGTGGCCAACTGGCATGAGCTGAGGCTTTGTTATATATAGCCAGGCCATGGCAACCCTGGGGGTGAGGGGGAGACACACATCTGACTTCACTCTCCTCTACTCCTCCAAAACCACTGGGAAGCCTGAGGCCAAGGGGGCCCATAGACAGCCTGCTGAGGTCAGGCCAGCACAGAGCAGGGAGGAAGGAGGTGGAGGGGGTGATGGGGGGCTGGGGCCAACAGGAAGAGACCATAGATGCTAAGCCATGATCCAGGGATTGGAGGCAGGAAGAAAAGGAAAGGAGGTCGCTGCCCTCAACATTTAAAGATTGAGAGAGAAGATAAGAACAAGGAGACAGTCTTCCTAATGAGCAGCGAGACAGAGGACCTGAGCTCAGCCAGTGGCCAAGGGAGGCAGGAGTGCTGAGCAGGACAGAGACAAGGAGGGGAGAGCAGGATGGCACAGCACTCCTGATAAGCCAACTAATCTGAGAGAGAGACACAGAGAGAGAATGTATTTTTTGGTTACATTTTTTTAATGTATTATCTGCATGTATGTAAGTACACCTGTGTCATGCAATGCCAGAGGAGGTCAGAAGAGAGCATCAGATCCCCTGGAACTGGAGTGACCAACAGTTGTTAGCCTCCATGTGAGTGCTGGAAACCGAACCTAGGTCTTCTGCAAGAGCAGTGCTCTTAACCACTGAGCCATCTCTCCAGCCCTTGGTTGATTTTTGAAACAAAGTATCAGTCATGTAGCCCAAGCTGGCCGCAAGCTGGTTATGTAGCCAAGGATGACCTGAACTGATCCTTCTGCCTCCAAGTGAAATTACAGCTATGAGCCACCATACCCAGTATATGCAGTTAGAAATGAAACACCCAGGGCCTCATGTGTGAGAGGCAAGCACTCTACCAACTGAGCCACATCCTCAGTCTTAGAATATTTCTAAAAAGTGACAAATAAACAATAGTGCCTCTAGCAAAGATACCTAGGGATAAAGAGAAGGAACCACCACTTTTCATTCCCTCCCACATAGATGACATATTTGTAGCTATTTAAGGATTTTGTCAAAGGGAAGAAAATATAGTTTTAACAAAAATGTTCTCTTGTGTCACGAGACATATGATAGGGAAGGGGCTGGGGACATGGCGCAGTGGGTTGGGTACAGTGTCTACCATGAAAACATGAGGCCCTGAGTTCAGATCCCCAGGTATGGCAACGTGTGTCTGTAACCCACGGCTGAGGAGAGAGGAGACAGCCAGATCTCCAGGGTTCACTGGCCTGCAGGTCTAACAGGAAGAGAAAGCTCAAGGTTCAGTGAGAGACTCTATCACAAAAGAATATGGTAGAGGGGCTGGAGAGATGATTCAGTGGTTAAGAGCATTTGCTGCTCTTCTAGAGGACCTGGCTTTAGTTCCTAGTGCCCACATGGCAGCTAACTATAACTCCAGTTTTAGGGCATCCAACACCCTCTTCTGGCCTCTTTGTGGTGTACACACATGGTACACTTACATACACACAGGCAAAATACTCATACACATAGCATAAAATAATAGTAAATAAAAATATCTTTATGTAATAAGATAGCAATTTTTTTATTTTTTATTTTATTTTAATTTTTTTTCTTTTTGAGACAGGGTCTCCCTCCAGCTGTTCTGGAGCTCACTAAGTAGACCAGGCTGGCCTCAAACTCATAAAGATCTGCTTGCCTCTGCTTCTCAAGTGCTGGGATTAAAGGCATGTGCCACCATGCCCAGCGAGAGCAAGTTTTAAAAATACTAAAGTGGAGGGCAATCTTAACAAGACCTTGACATCTACCTCTGACCTTCACACAAGAACACAGAGGTGAGCACACCCTTGTACACATGCATATACCCCCCCATACACTAAACAGTGAAGTAAACTTTTTAAATATTTTATTTATTTTTATTTTATATGTATGAGTGTATTGCCTACATGTATGTACATATGCCCATGCCATGCAACACCAGGAGTTCAGAAGAGGATATGGGATTCTCCTGGAACTGCAATTACAGATAGTTGCTATCTGTCATGTGGGTGCCGGGAATTGAACCTGGGTCCTCTGCAAGAGCACAGCCAGTGCTCTTAACTGCTAAGCTATATCTCCAGCCCCAGGATACCTTTAAAATTAAATAAGAGATAATTTTTTGGTGCTGTATATTGAATCCTGGGCCTCATACTAGACATATGCCTTACCCCTAAGCTACCTCCCCAGACCCAAGAGTAGGTCCAAGGTTTCCTCTAATGGACAGGAAGCCAGGCTTGGCATAACCCTAAGATTTCTGGAAGAGAGCTGGTAGCATCTGGGAGGGGTAATTCCAAGAAAGTTGCTAGAAGGGTCTCCCTGTGTCAGTCCAGGCAGTGTCTTTGAGAGTGATGACTTTGTAGGCCTGGATTAAACTGTGTCCTACTGTGAGGTATAATCTGTTTTGCTTGCTTGCACCTCATGAGACTTTAGGAAATTTGCTTTTTTCATATCTTAGTATCTCCTTTAAAAAGCTTTTTTACATTTACTTTGTGTGTGTGTGTGTGTGTGTGTGTAGGTCAAAGGACAACTTGCAGAAGTAACTTCTCTCCTTCCACTATGTGGGTTCAGGGATCAAACTCAAATCTTCAGGCTTGGTGGCAGGCACCTGTACCCACTGAGCCATCTCACTTTCCTGACATCTTAGTGTCTGTACTGGTTAATTTTTATTGTCAACTAGACACAAGCTAGAGTCACCTGGGAAGAAGAAACTTCAAGTGAAGCATTTCCTCTATCAGATGGGCCTGTGGCCGAGTCTGTAAGAGATTGTCTTGATTGACGATTGATTCAGGAGGAGGGCCCAGCCCACTGTGGGTAGCACCATCTCTAGGCAGGTCCTGGCCTGTGTAAGAAATCTAGCTGAACTTGAGCCAGTGAGTAAGGCAATAAGCAATGTTCCTCTGTGGTTTCTGTTTCAAGTTTCTGCTTAAGTTTCTGCCTTGCCTGATTTCCCTCAGTGATGGACTGTGGCCTGGAACTGTAAGCCAAATAAAGCCTTTGCTCCCCTAAGTTGCTTTTGGTCCTGTTATTTTATCATAGTAACATAAAAACAAATTCTTTGGTATATTTTTTTTAGACCAGGGTCTCGTGTATCCCAGGCTAGCCTCTAACTCACTATATAACCTATATAGCAGAGGCTAGCCTTAGACTCACAATCCTGTTGCCTCTGCCTCTCAAGTGCCGTGATTGCAAACCCATGTCACCACATTCAGCACACTTTTAGCATTTTAAACCTTACCTAGCAAAGTAAATCATAAAGACAGGATAAGTGGTACATGCCTGTAACCCCAGTATTTGGGAGGTAAAGACAGGAAGATCAGGAGCACAAGGTCATCCTCAACTGTACAGTGAATTTTAGACCAGCCTGAGATACATGAGAGCCTGTCTCAAAAGAGACAAACAAAAGGGGCTGGAGAGATGGCTCAGTAGTTAAGAGCCCTGGCTGCTCTTGCAGAAGACTTGGGCTCTGTTCCCAGCACCCACATGGTGGCTAACAGCCATCCATAACTCCAGTTCCAGGGAGTCCAATGCCATCTTCTGGGCATTGCACAACATGAATACACTTACATACATATAGGCAAAACACTCGTACACACAAAATTTTTAAAAATTTTAAAAATTAAACAAAAATATCTGAGAATGTTCTTGAACTCCTGATCTTCCTTTCTCCACTTCCCAAATTCTGAGATTACAAGAGTTACCACCATGCCTAGCTCCCTCATATCTCTTTCTGATAGAACTATACCTCAGACAAAGGTTTTCTTCTCTGCAAAGCACAGAATACTTTTTGTTAGTGTATGTGTTTGTGTGTGTGCGTGTGTGTGTGTGTGTTGAGTTTTGTTTTCAGTTCATCAGTTGCAGCTGGAGCTGGTGGTGCAAGCCTGTAATCCTGGTTACTCAGGAGGCTGAGAGAAGATCATAAATTCAAGGTCAGCCTGAGCAACTTAGAGAGACCCCGTCTCTCATGATATGGTAGCTTAGCGGTAGAGCACTTGCCTAGCTTACTAAACAGGTCCTAGGATCAACCTCCATGTTGGGAAGTGTACTGGAGTCCTTGTTTGTGTTGTAGGTCCTGAGGATAAAGAGTTGGGTAAGGTCACCATTGGAACCAGCCTCTCAGTAGCCATAGGTCACCTTCAGGAGTCACCTTTTACAAAGAGATTGAATGGGAAGTAGAGAGGAGAGTGGCAGGAAGTAGTTTGAAAAACTGGTCCCCTCCTGGGGCTGCCTCCTTGGAGTGGGAGGGGGGGACTTCCAATCTAACAGATTTGATGCTTTCCCAGCATAGGGATTTCCCAAAAGAGTCAGAAGAAGAAAAGGCGCCATCAGCCCACCTCCCCCCTTGGAGCCTGACACACTAAGGTCAGTCTGGGCCCCACTTCTCTATCACTCACCCTAAAAATAACCCAAACTGGTCTGGAGAGATGGCTCAGCAGTTATGAGCACTGACTGCTCTTGCAGCGGACCCAGGTTTGAATCCCAGCACCCACATGGTGACAAACAACCATCTGTAACTCCAGTTCCAAGGGGATCCACCGCCCCCTTCTGTCTTCCACAGGCATTGCACGACACGAGTGCACCTACATACCTGCAGGCAATACATTCATACACATAAAATAAAAATAACAGATAAAATATTTTTAAAAATAGCCCAAGCTTCTCCACATACTCTATGCCCCAACTCTTCCTGCTAAAAAGAAAACTTCACAAGAGAGGGAGCCTGCTAGTTGCTGACCACTGACATATCCATGACTGTCAATGCTTAGCACAGTCCAGGAAAGAGAGTGAATGGATGTTGCCCTGTGTAAGAAAGCGTGCATGCAAGGCAAACTCTCTGTCCCTGAGCTATACCCTCAGCCCTCTTTGTTTGTTTGTTTGAAACTTTAACTTATTGACAGAAGTCTGATGTAGCCCAGGCTAGCTTCCACCTCACTATTTAGTGAGGATGTCCTTGAACTCCTGATCCTCTTACCTCTCCTTCCCAAATGCTTGGATTAAAGTGAGTGACACCACACCAGGCCTACTTTTTATTTTCAGACAAGGTCTCACTAAGTTGACCAGATTGGCCTTGAACTCCTGTAGTTCAGGCAGGCCTTGAATTTTAGATCTTCCAGTCTCAGGCTCCAGAGTAGCTAGGATTACAGACCTGTGCCACCAGGTCTGGTTTCAAACTATATTTGAAGGGAAACTCCCCTTGGCCAGCTCTCATACACATACCATCCATCACAGTCTCTCTAAGAAGGCTTCAACTGCCTGCTTTTAGAAGCCCATACACCTTGGCATAACATATTTATTGTGCATGTGAATCTATGATTTGGGTAGAACTTGATGAAGACGCCTTAAAACTGGAGAAACATAAAGACTGGATAGAGATCAGAATCAACTGAGACAAGGTTCACAGATGCATCTGGCAACTGATGCTTTCTGTCAGCCAGGGCTGTTGATCAGAACACCTATATGTGACTTTCCTATATAGTCTGGGTTTCCTTACAGTATGGCAGCTGGGTTTAAGAGTGAGCATCCCAGGAAAAAGTTAGGCAGTAGTTATATCACCATTTCTAACTTGCCCTATGACCAGCTTGTATTCAAGGGAGGGGACTTGGATTCTACCTTTTGAGAAGAGCATGAAAAAATATTCTGAACACCTTGATATAAAGAGATCTGAGGAAAAAAAGCACTGCTTATCTGCATGCCTTTAGTTGTTGCTTGGGAGCGTTTTTACCTGTTGTCGGTATTTCTGCTGCTGCTATCCTTCACGAATGTCAGACTTCAGCTCCTTCAGCCTTCCAACATAGACTGAAGACCAGAAATCCTCCAGGAATCTTCCAGGCCTTCAGAGACAGACTAGGACTGCCAAGTCACCCAACCTCGTGGACTGAGCAGCCTCTAGCCCCTGAGTTTTGGCATGCAGACAGCCACTGTTGGACTACCCAGCCCCTTTGGCATAAACCTATCTTCTTAATTCCTTTAGAATAATTATAAACGAATAATTTGTGAATTTTTCCAAACCATCAGAGATAACAGCTGTTGCTTTACTTGAATTTCTGGCAAATGGTGAATAAATTATCCCACTTCTTAACCTATGAGCTCCCTGGAAGAGGATGGGGAGTCCATTGGCTTTGTTAGGGTCCATCCCCGTTATCACTCACCAAAGCCTTGCTGACTGCAGAATTCAGTCTGTGTTCTAGAAATGGAGTTCCTGGGGGCTGGAGAGATGGCTCAGTGGGTAAAAGCACTTGCTGCTCTTCCAGAAGACCCGAGTTTAGATGCCACAACACACAATGAATGGTTCACTACCACCAGTAACTTCAGGTGCAGCAGGATCCAAGGCCTCTGGCCTCTGTGGGCACTTGCAAAGCCATCCTGCCAGCCCTCCTACCTTCTCCTATGGGCTGTGGAACCATCTCATAGTTTCTGAGTCTTTGTCTCTTTTTTAGTACTAGACATTGAACCTGGTGCCTCTCACATACTAAGACAAGCATTCTACCACTGAACTATCTATATTCCCAACCTTCTTTATACTTTATTTATTTATTTATTTATTTATTTATTTATTTATTTTTTTGGAACTCAATATGTAGACCAGGCTGGCCTTGAACTCACAGAGATCCCCCTGACCCTGCCTCCCAAGTGCTGGAATTACAGGCATGTGCCACCGTACCCGGCACCTTCCTTATACTTAAAAAAAAAATACTTTATTATTTTTATGTGTATGAGTTTATTGCCTGCATGTATGTAAGTACACCTGTGTCATGCAATGCCTGAGGATGTTGGATCCTCTGGAACTGGAGTTGGGGACAGTTGTTAGCCACCATGTGGGTGCTGGGATCTGAACCCAGGGTCTCTGCAAGAACAGTTGGTGTTCTTGACCATTGAGCCATCTCTCCAGGCCCTCTTTTTAGTGAGACAGATTCTCACTAAGCTGCCCAGGCTGGCTTCATACTCACTCTCTAGCTCAGGCAGTCCTTAAAATCCTCTTGCCTCATCCTTCTGAGTAGCTGGGATTTTAGGCTGGTGCTATCAGGCCCAACTCCATAGTTTCTTTGAGACCCACAGAACTAGGATGTAATCCCAGAGAGAAGCCTGTCTCTGTGCTCTGTGAGCGGGAATTTCATCAAAAAAGACCCAGAAAGGAATGCCCTAGAAACCCATGTCCCCTTTCCCCGATGGGGCAGGGGCAGAGGAGTACCCAACAAAGACTGAGAGGAACTTCGAGGGGCTTGGGGAAGCAAGGTGTGGAGTTTTAGGCCTAGACCTCCAGCAAGCCAAAGGATCCTTCTAGAACCATCTTTGCTTCTCCTCCTGCTTAACTCACAGCAGGCTCCTGTGTTCTCCATGAGTATTCTAGGGGAGTCTCAGAGGGATGAAAACCCTGTGTACCCCGCAGGAATGAGGGAACTTTCATCACTCCTTCTCAGGCAGCCTCCAAAGGCACTGGACGTCAGCCTGTGCTATTTCCCTCACAGGGAGCACTGGACCTGCCTTTGAAGATGGAGTCAGGCTAAGCACACCAGAGCCTACTCATAAGTCCAACCCACTCATAAAACGAAGTTATCTAGAGCAATTTTCCCTAAAGCGAGATCCATAAATCTCTCCATTGGAGAGATTTAGGAGAATGAACTGCCTTGAGGTCTGGGTGTGTTGCTCAGTTGGTAGAGTGCCAATTCAGCATGCACAAGGCCTTGGGTTCCATTCCATCACTAGGAGGTGGAGGCAGGAGGATCAGAAGTTCGAGGTCATCCTCCCCTACATACAGAGTTTGAGGCCAGTTTGGGCTAAATGAGACCCTATCTCACAACTGCCTTGAGCTTATTTTCTCCAAAGACAGACCCAGAGACCAAGATTTTCATGGAAGTATTTTACTTCAGAGGTGACCCAGGAAGCACTTATGGAGAGAGAGAGGAGGAGGAAAGGGAGAAAATCAACATAGGGCCGATAGGAGATGACACTATGGGCAACTGCAGCTCATTCCACTGGAACCGCTGGAAACCACCATTACCGGTTAGGGGCTGCACTCAAGACAACTTCCAGCTTGTCCTTTTTTTTTTTTTTTTTTTTTTATTTGAGACAAGGTCTCCTTGTAGCCCCAGCTGTCCTGGATCTTACTATGTAGGCTAGACCAGGCTGGCCTCGAACTCACAAAGATCCACCTGCCTCTACCTCCCAAGTGCTGGGATCAAAGGCGTGCACCACCATGCCCAGCCCCAGCTTGTCCTTAAATAGAGCTTTGTCCTGTGGCCAGAGAAATGCCCCAGGCTAAGAGTCAGCTGTGCTGGCAGTGATAAGCCCTCTGCACGAGTGAGACTTGTGATAGCCACAGGGCAGGGCGAGGATTACTACACAGACCAGGTTTTGTTCAGTACTTTTCAGAAGTATGAAATCAATGATAATTTCCATAGTAATCACTGTGTCTGTAGTAATTCTCACAGCCTTCCAGTATGCACCTGAATCACCAAAACAGAGTTGACTGGTTCAGCTTAGACCATGTTCAGTAAAGAAAATGCCATCAGCTATAGTCAAGCTGGTTAAAATATGCCATTTCTTCACTGTTGTTTACAGTTGTTACATTCCTTTGTATTATTGATACTGTAATGTGGCAGCGTAGTTCCAAACCTTAAAGATGGATCAAAGCATCAAGATACTGCCTGTAATCCCAGCACTCAAGAGACAGAGGCTTGAAGATGGAGGCCAGCCTGGTTTACATATCAAGTTCCAGGCTGGCCAGGGCTTCATGGGGAAGCCCTTTCTCCAAAACAAAATTAAACTAAACAAAAAGCAAAGTAAAATATGTGAGACTAAGTCAGGCATGGTGGTCCATGCCTTTAATCCCAGTATTTGTCAGGCAGAGGCAGGTAGCTCTCTGTGAGTTCAAGGCTAGCCTGGTCTACATTTGGAGTTCTAGACCAGTCAGAGCTACATAGTGAGACTTTGTCTCAAAACAAGCAAACAAACAAAGAATATATTTGGGGTTGGAGAGATGACTCAGCAGTTAAGAGCACTGGCTGCTCTTCCAGAGGACCTGAGTTCAGTTCTCAGCACCTACATGGCAGCTAACAACCATCTGTAGCTCTAGTTTCAAGGGATCTGACATCCTCTTCTGGACTTGGATATTACACACAGGGATGCACTTACATACATGCAAGTAAAACACTCATATATGGGGCTGGAGACATGGCCCAGCAGTTAAGAACACTGGCTGCTCTTGCAGAGGACCCGGGTTTGATTCCTAGTACCCACATGGCAGCTAACCACTGTCTGTAACACCAGTTCCAGGGGATCCGACGTCGTCTTCTGGCCTCCAAGGGCACTGTACAACATGGGTATACTTACATATATGCAGGTAATATACTCATACACATAAAATAAAAATAAATAAGGGCTGGAGATATGGCTCAGTGGTTAAGAGCACTGGTTGCTCTTGGAGAGGACCTGGGTTCGATTCCCAGCACCCACATGGTGGCTAACAACCGTCCTTAACTCCAGTTCCAGAGAATCTGAAGCTCTCCTCTGACCTCCTCAGGCACTGCATGACAAAAGTCCACTTACAGACATGCAGGCAACACACTTAATGCATATAAAGCAAAATAATAAATAAAAATATCAAATAATAATAAATAAAATATTTGAAATTAAAAAAACACTCATATACATGAAAGCAAAAAGTTTAATGAGACTAGATATAGTGATGCCAATGAGTGTGTAGAATGAGATGATTTTACTCATGCCAAAGAAGAGAAGGGGAGGAGGGGGAGGGGGAGAAAGACGAGGAGGAGGATGGGGAGAGAGGAGGAGAAACAGAAGGGGGAGGGAAGAGAGAGAAGAAGAGGAAGAATGGAATGACAAGGAAGGGAATGAATTAGTGAAAATGGTGTTCTGTTGTTTGAGGCAGGGCCTCACGTAGCCCAGGTTGGCCTGGAAAGCACTATGTAGCTGAGGATGACCTTGAACTCCTGATCCTCCTGCCTCCATCTCCCAAGTGCTGGGATTATAGGCATGAATCTCCATGCCTGGTTTGATGTGGCACTGGGGATCCAGTTCAGGGCCTCTTGCATGCTAGGCAAGCACTCCACTATTGGCCACATCAGCCCTCTATTGTGAAATTCTGTAAAATAGCAGTATGTATCCCATTCAGGCTTTTTTAGCTAGTTAGAAGACTTAAGTTTGTTTGTTTCCAGAATATAAGTAAAACAAAGTCTAGTGTGATATTTATGCATTTCCTCATTATCAAAATATAAATGTCCCAGAAGCATTATTGAAGGTGTCCAACTCCTAATGAAAACTGACACAATTCGCACTGTAGCTTGTAAGCTGAGCCATAGGCTTTGGAGAGATAGCATTATCAGAGAAAAAGCAGAGAAAGCTCTTGGTAAAATTGGTTGATCAAACAACCTATTTGGGTGACACATGAAATCAATGGCACCCGCTGTGAAGGAGCAATAGCCATCCTGGTGAGTACCTGCAGACAATAGACTTCATTGTTAAATAAAAGCACTTGCAGCAAGCTCATTCGAGCTCAATGCTGAATTTGTTCCTCTCCTTTCTTGATAACAGACTCTTAATTTTGATCCATGCACAAAGTCTCCAGTCTCAGGCAATTACTTACAAGTGGACTAAATCACTCGTGACCAGCCCACTTCCCACTTCGCTGGTTTCCCTTGCTTCTATAGGAGACCCTGTTCTGGCTTATGAAATGGGGTGTCTGTTGAAGGTCCTTCTATGACAATTATGACTCCTGATCCTCCCCTACTTTATCTCTCAAATACAAGTGACGCTGAGATTACAGGTTTGCACCACCATGCCTGGTTTTACGTGGTGCTAAGGATCAAACTCAGGGCTTCCTGTGTGCTAGGTAAGTACTACCAACTGAGCTGCATCCCTAGATGCAACTTTTCATTCTTTCTTTCTCTACTCTCTCTCTCTTTCTCTCTCTTTCCCTTTCTTTCTTTCTTCCTTTCTTTTTTCCAGTACAGGGTCTCCCTGTAGCCCCAGCTACTGACCTTGAACTTGCTGTGTAGACCAGGCTGGCTTCCATTTCACAGACATCCATGACCCTCTGCCTCTTGAGTACTGGGATTAAAGGCATGTGTCACCATGCCCAGCAGTTTTTACTTCTCTCTCTCTCTAAAGATTTATTCATTTTTATTATTTTATTTTATGTGTGAGTGTTATGCCTGCATGTTTAAATACAACCATGTTGTACAATGCCTGAGGAGGAAAGTTGGGGGTGTTGGAGCCCCTGGAACTGGAGTTATGGATGGTTGTTAGCTGCCATGTGGGTGCTGGGATATGAACCCAGGTCTTCCACAAGAACAGCCAGTACTTTTAACTGCTGAGCCATCTCTCCAGCCCCCAAGATTTTATTTATTTTTATGTGTAGCAGTGGTTTGCCTTTATGTGTGTAAGTGTACCATGTGTGCCTGGTGCCCATGGAGGACAGAAGAGAGCACTGGATCCCCTGGAAGTGGAATTAAGGATGAGTTTTAGCTGCCATATGGGTGCTGGGAACCAGACACAGGTCCTCTGGAAGAGCAGTAAGTGCTCTTAACCACTTAGCCATCTTTCCAGATTCTAAGTTTTATTTCTTAATGAATCAGTTGTGGGACTGGAGAGATGGCTCAGCAGTTAAGAGCACTGGTTGTCTTTCGGAGGACCCAGGTTCAATTCCCAGCACCCACATGGCAGCGGCTGTTTGTAACTCCAGTTCTGAGGGAATCTGACGCCCTCTTCTGACCTCCTAGGGCAGTGCATGACACAGGTGCACTTATACACATGCAGGCAATACACTCATACACATAAAATAAAAATTTTAAATAAATAAATAAATAAATTTGTTGTAAGCCAGGCGTGGTGGTACACCCCTTTTAGTCTCAGCACTCGAGAGACAGAGGCACGCGAATCTCTGTGAGATCGAGGCCAGCTGGTCTACGTAGTGAGTTCCAGGCCAGCTGTGGCTACAGAGAGACCCTGTCTCAAAAACAAAAATAAACAAAGAAAAAATTAGTTATATGGGTTCCTACAAGTTGTCCTCTCCTCTATACACACACACACACACACACACACACACACACACACACACAAAGGAGGGAAGGAGGGAGAAAAATGTGCATTCTGTTCTATTTACTACTGAATTTCTTTATAAGGTTAGAGATGACAGGGCTTGGGAGATGACTCAGTGGGTAAACTACATGCCACTCAAGCATGAGGAGGATCTGAGTTCAGATCCCCAACAGCAGAAGAAAAGCTGGACTTGGCGGTATGTGTCCGTAACCCCAGCTCTGGGGGTAGGGGGTGGGTGGGTGGAGACAGGTGATTCTTGGCTGGCAAGTCTAGCCAAAATGATGAGCTCCAGGTTCAGTCTGAGACCCTGTCTGAAAAAAGAAAGTGGAAAGCAATAGAAGACACCTGACATAGGCCTGATGTTCCCGTGCACACACAGAGAGAGGTTAGAGTCAAACTCTGGTTTCCAGTTGGCTTCAGGCCTGGGAAGCCCAGCAGGAAGTGGAGACAGAAGGGAGTGAGATCAGGGCACCAAATCCCCTATCCCCTTCCTGTGAGTCATTGTGTGCTGTGTATATCCTTCCACAGGCCAGTACTCCTGCCAAGAGAGCTCTATGGATTCTGTCATGGTTGGCTTCGGTTGTCAGCCTGACATACCTGGGAAGAGGGAACCTCTACTGGGGGATTTCCTTTATTGGATTGGCCTATGGGCATGTCCGTGAGGCATTTTCTTGGTTGTTGAGTAGTGTGGGAGGATCCAGCCCAGTGTGGGTGGTACGACTCCTGGGCAGGCAGTCCTGGGTTGTAGGAGCAAGCTGGCTGACTGAGCACAGGCCAGAGGTGCAAGACAGTAAGCAGCGTTCCTCCATGGTCTCTGCTTCGGCTCCTGCCTCCAGGTTCCTACCTTGGCTTCCCTCAAAGACAGACTGTGATGTGGACAAGTAAAGCCAAATAAACCCTTTCTTCCCCAAGTTGGTTTTGGTCAGAATTTCATCACAGCAACAGAGAAACAAAGTAGAACAGGTTCCCTCACTTCTGATAATGCCCCCTGGTTTCTGCTTCCCCTTTCTCCCCAGACCCATTGGTGGCAACAGCTATCAGTGCTTGCCCAGCCTATCCCACTGCCCCCTGGGGAGCCTCTGCATGGGATACACACTTGTAAATAGGCCTTCTATTTAATCATCTGATTTTGAGTGTGCTGTTATCTTTTGGTATAGAGGTCCAGCATCAATTCAGATTTAGAACAAAACAAATCATGCATCTGAGTGTCAGCACACAGCACTGATTCGCAAAGACCAGCCATCAGGCAACAATCTGACTCCTAATCTTGGTATGTGTAAAAACAAGAAGCAGCAAGAGTCAGTGCTCCCCCTTCACGGCCTCTAGTTTCAAAATTCTGTGTGGAGAAATGGATAGCAAGTAAGAGACACTGTTGAGCAAGGTATGGTAGTTGTTAAAGGAAATAGACAAGAGACTCATGTGAATGAACGTGTGTGTGTGTGTGTGTGTGTGTGTGTGTCTTATTGTTTTTTTTGAGTTTTGTTGGTCCTGAGAATTTTGTTAAAGGAAATAGACAAGAGACTCATGTGAATGAACGTGTGTGTCTGTGTGTGTGTGTGTGTGTGTCTTATTGTTTTTTTTGAGTTTTTTTGGTCCTGAGAATTGCAAGGGCTCTACTACTGAGCTATATACCCTTTTGTCTTTTTTG
>NW_008329324.1:774555-783834 GCF_000622305.1 Nannospalax galili | reverse complement strand
CAAAGGAGGGAAGGAGGGAGAAAAATGTGCATTCTGTTCTATTTACTACTGAATTTCTTTATAAGGTTAGAGATGACAGGGCTTGGGAGATGACTCAGTGGGTAAACTACATGCCACTCAAGCATGAGGAGGATCTGAGTTCAGATCCCCAACAGCAGAAGAAAAGCTGGACTTGGCGGTATGTGTCCGTAACCCCAGCTCTGGGGGTAGGGGGTGGGTGGGTGGAGACAGGTGATTCTTGGCTGGCAAGTCTAGCCAAAATGATGAGCTCCAGGTTCAGTCTGAGACCCTGTCTGAAAAAAGAAAGTGGAAAGCAATAGAAGACACCTGACATAGGCCTGATGTTCCCGTGCACACACAGAGAGAGGTTAGAGTCAAACTCTGGTTTCCAGTTGGCTTCAGGCCTGGGAAGCCCAGCAGGAAGTGGAGACAGAAGGGAGTGAGATCAGGGCACCAAATCCCCTATCCCCTTCCTGTGAGTCATTGTGTGCTGTGTATATCCTTCCACAGGCCAGTACTCCTGCCAAGAGAGCTCTATGGATTCTGTCATGGTTGGCTTCGGTTGTCAGCCTGACATACCTGGGAAGAGGGAACCTCTACTGGGGGATTTCCTTTATTGGATTGGCCTATGGGCATGTCCGTGAGGCATTTTCTTGGTTGTTGAGTAGTGTGGGAGGATCCAGCCCAGTGTGGGTGGTACGACTCCTGGGCAGGCAGTCCTGGGTTGTAGGAGCAAGCTGGCTGACTGAGCACAGGCCAGAGGTGCAAGACAGTAAGCAGCGTTCCTCCATGGTCTCTGCTTCGGCTCCTGCCTCCAGGTTCCTACCTTGGCTTCCCTCAAAGACAGACTGTGATGTGGACAAGTAAAGCCAAATAAACCCTTTCTTCCCCAAGTTGGTTTTGGTCAGAATTTCATCACAGCAACAGAGAAACAAAGTAGAACAGGTTCCCTCACTTCTGATAATGCCCCCTGGTTTCTGCTTCCCCTTTCTCCCCAGACCCATTGGTGGCAACAGCTATCAGTGCTTGCCCAGCCTATCCCACTGCCCCCTGGGGAGCCTCTGCATGGGATACACACTTGTAAATAGGCCTTCTATTTAATCATCTGATTTTGAGTGTGCTGTTATCTTTTGGTATAGAGGTCCAGCATCAATTCAGATTTAGAACAAAACAAATCATGCATCTGAGTGTCAGCACACAGCACTGATTCGCAAAGACCAGCCATCAGGCAACAATCTGACTCCTAATCTTGGTATGTGTAAAAACAAGAAGCAGCAAGAGTCAGTGCTCCCCCTTCACGGCCTCTAGTTTCAAAATTCTGTGTGGAGAAATGGATAGCAAGTAAGAGACACTGGAGAGCAAGGTATGGTAGTTGTTAAAGGAAATAGACAAGAGACTCATGTGAATGAACGTGTGTGTGTGTGTGTGTGTGTGTGTGTGTCTTATTGTTTTTTTTGAGTTTTGTTGGTCCTGAGAATTGCAAGGGCTCTACTACTGAGCTATATACCCTTTTGTCTTTTTTGTCTTTTTAAGAAGGGTCTCCCTATAACCCCAGTTGGCCTGGAACTTGATACATAGACCAGGCTGGCCTCTACCTTCCTCTGCCTCTTGAATGCTGGGATTAAAGGCATATACCACCATGCTCAGCTTGTTTTTCTATTTCTTAAAAATTATTTTTTATTTAGATAATATCTAAATATTTAGATATTTATTTGTATATAAAGACAATAGATATTTATACACTTTACTAATTGAGTGTGTGTGTGTGTGTGTGTGTGTGTGTACATACACACAGTGCAGTGTACATGTGGAAGTCAGAAGACAACTTATGGGATTCCATTCTCTCCAATCCACCATGTAGGTCTCAGGGATTGAACCCAAAATGTCAGTCTTGGTGGCAAGTACTTTTACCTCCTGAGCCATTTGGATGGCCCTGTGTACTTTATAATTTTGAGACATGGTCTCAATAAATTTCCCAGGCAGGTTTTGAACTTTTTATTTATTTATTTACTTTATTGATTGATTGATTGATCTTTTGTTGAGACAGTGTCTCCCTGTAGCCCCAGCTGTCCTGGAACTCACTATGTAGACCAGGTGTGGCCTTGAACTCACAGAGTTCCGCCTGCCTCTGCCTAGTGCTGGGATTAAAGGCATGCGCCACCACGCCTGATTTTTTAAAAATATTTTATTGCCAGGAGTGGTAGCACAGGCCTTTAATCCCAGCACTAGGGAGGCACAGGCAGGCGGATCTCTGTGAGTTCAAGGCCACACCTGGTCTACATAGTGAGTTCCAGGACAGCTGGGGCTACAGGGAGACACTATCTCCAAAAGACCAAATATATTTATAAAATAATAAATTAAAATTTTTTTATTTTTAAAATTTTTATATAGTTTTTGCAAATTTTGTACAATATATTTTGATTCTATTTAGATCCCCTCTATTTGCACCACCTTAATACATTTCACCCACTTTTCATGTATTATAATATCCACATCTATATATCTACGTATGGCCTTGAACCTCTGATCCTCTTGCTGCAACAGTTAAAGAAATCTATTTTGTGGTGGGCTTTTTGTTTTTTTTTGGTGGTGCTACTGTGCATGAGAGGCAAGTGCTCTACTACTGAGCTACATCCGCAGCCCACATTTGATATCTTGATTACTGTGGATCTTTGGCCTTAGGGGGTGATTATTGCCATATTTCACGTTGAGGAAAAGACATGAAGATCTTGAAGAAAGGATGGTGTCAACGCTTAGCCTTGGACAGCAGAGTTCTTTCTCTGCATTTAGAGGGTTTCTTCTTCTCTGTATAAATGAAACCACTAGAAAAATTTAAAAAAGCAGATTGTAAGCCTTCAAATCATTGGACAAAAACATAAACATATGTGTACACACATGCATATCAAAGTAAAAAATGCACACAATAAAACAGAAAATGGAGGAAGCACTGAAATAAAAATCAGAGAAGGGGGCTGGAGAGATGACTCAGCGGTTAAGAACACTGTTCTTTCAGAAGACCGGTTCGAATCCCAGCACCAATATGGCAGCTAACAACTGTCCGTAACTCCGGTTCCAGGGGATCCAACAACCTCTTCTGTTGTCAGCGGGCACTGCATGACACGGATGCACTTACCTACATGCAGGCAATACACGCATACACATAAAAAATAAAAAATAAATAAATAAATAAAGATGACAGAATCAAGGCATATCAGTTACATCAACAAATATAAGTGGGATAAAAACCCACCAAATACAAAAAAAAAAAAAAGACCTATGTCCAATTCTAAATTGTATACAGGAGATGCATCATTTCTAAAATATCAGAACAATTAAAAACGCAGTGTAAACCACTGAGTGGGGTGTGGTGGCACACTCCTTTGATTTTAGCACTTGGGAGGCAGAGGCAGGCAGATCTCTGTGAGTTCAAGGCCAGCCTGGTCTACATAGTAAGTTCAGAGTGGCAGGGCTATGTAGTAAGATCTTTTTTCTAAATATGTAAGTAAATACTAAAGATAAATTTTAAGTGAGAGAAAAGAAAGTTAATCAGGAAAGAGTGCTATCTATATTAAAAACCTAGGTTTTAGAGACTGGTGTGATGGTTCAGCGGTTAAGAGCACTTGCTGTTCTCATAGAGGATCCAGGTTCAGTTCCCAGCACCCACATGATGGCTCACAACATTTTGCCACCCCAGTTCCAGGGGATCTAGGGCCTTCTTCTGGCCTCCTCAGGCACTGTATGACATGAGTGCACTTACATACACACAGGCAAAATACTCATACACATAAAATAAAAATAATAAATAAGCCAGGTGTGGTGGCGCACACCTTTAATCCCAGCAGTTGGGAGGCAGAAGCAGGTGGATCTTCATGAGTTCAAGGCCTGCCTGGTAGTGAGTTTCAGGACAGCTGGGGCTACAGGGAGATCCTGTATCAAAAAGACAAAAAAATAAAATAAAAAATAAATATTTTTTTAAAAAGTTCCTCAATATAACTTCCTACATCCATGTGTGGATGTGAATGTGTGTGTTTTGTGACACTTTCTGGGAAGTCTGTTTCTATGTACTATAGTAAACAGAGCAATAACAGACCAAAGAACCAATGCCAGCTTGGTGAACCAATGAGTTTATTGCAGTTGCTAGAGCATGGGCAGCTATGCCACCAAAGAGACTCACTCCTCCCAGCAATTGTTAAGAGTTTATATATTCAAGGATGGAGAGCTGGTTCCATGGTTAAGGGCACCGGATGCTCTTACAGGAGACCTGGGTTCAATTCCCAACACCCATTTATAACTCCAGTCCCAGGGGATTCACCCTCTTTTTTTCTGGCCTCCCTGCAGGCATCAAGCACACACATAGTCCTTATACATACATGCAGGGGGACAAGTTGGGAGGAGTTGGAGGGGCGAGTAGGGGGTAGATATGATCAAAATTGTGTACATCTATGAAATTCTCAAAGAATAAATAAAATATAGATATGATCAAAATAAGCTGTATACATGTATGAAATTTTCAAAGGATACACTTTTAAAAATATTATATATAAACTGGGTATGGTGGCACACACCTTTAGTCCCAGCACTCTGGAGGCAGATGCAGTGAGATCAAGGCCAGCCTGGTCTACATAATGAGGTCCAGGCAAGCTGTGGCTACAGAGAGACCTCATTGCAAAAAGACCCAAAAAAGGTGAGACAGCTTGGGGGGTTAAAGGGGTTTGCTGCCAAGCCTGCCGACCTGAATTAGATTCCTAGGTACCTTATGGTGGGAGGAGAGAATCAGCTTCTGAAAGTTGTCTTCTGACCTCTACATGCCCACCACAGCACATGCATGCCCCCCTTTTGCACACAATAAATATATAAATGTAATAAAAACAAAAAATAAAAAAGGGGAAAGATGGTAGGAAAATTCGCCATTAAGAAAAATATAAAGTGGGAGTCTCATTCCACTTCCCTACTTAAATCAATATAAGTTCCAGATGGCTAAAGGATTTATACCTTTCGTAATGTGTACTTACCTATAATAAAACCATAAAGAAGATAGGCATGGTGGTGCATACCTTTGATCTCAGCACTCAGGAAGCAGAGGCAGGTGGATCACTCTGAGCTGGAGGCCAGCCTGGTTTACATAATGAGTTCCAGGCCAGCAGGGACTATAGGGAGACCCTGTCTCAAAAAAACAAAACAAGGGGCTGGAGAGATGGCTCAGCAATTAAGAACACGATTGTTCTTGCAGAAAACCCGGGTTCGAATCCCAGCACCCACATGGCAGCTAACAACTGTCTGTAACTCCAGTCCCAGGGGATCTGACAGCCTCTTCTGACCTCTGCGGGCATTGCATGAGATGGGTGTACTTACCTGCATGCAGGCAATACACGCATACACATAAAATAAAAAAAAAAAAACTTTTGTATAAAAACAAAACAAAGCCGGTCATGGTGGTGCACGCCTGTAGTCCCAGTACTTGGGAGGCAGAGGCAGGTGGATCTCTGAGTTCAAGGCCTGCCTGGTCTACATAGTAAGTTCCAGGCCAGCTGGGGCTGCAGGAGGACCCTGTCTCAAAACAAAAGAAAAAAATAAGTGAGTTTATTTATTTCATATTATAATAGAGAATGGAGCCCTCACAACTCAGGATCTCTGCTGGATGTTGTGACTTACCTCTGGAATCCCAGAACTTGCGGGTGGTGCCTGAAGGATCAGGAGTTCCATGTTATCCTGGGCTATATAATGTATTCAAGGCCATCCTGAGCTATTGCGGACCCTGTTTCAAAAACAAAACAAAACAAAACAAAACAAAACAAAACAAAACATACTACTATCCTTGCTTCTCCAATCAGATTAGGAGAGATCAGTAAATTTGTTAACACTCAGAGCTAGGGAGGATGTTGGGAAATAGTCAACCTAGAAACTTCTGGTTGAAAGTGAAATTGGTTAAACTTGGGGGAGGACAATTTAGCAGTGTCTGTCAAAATCCTTTGATCCAGAAACTAATTGTTAGGAAGACCTATACTCAAAGTATTCCAGCTTAAACCTTGGCTCAAGCCCAGGAAGGTGAGACCAGTCTGGGCAGCATAATGAGACCTTGTCTCAAAATAAAACCCCAAAACCTTTGAGGGTATTTTTCCCCCCTCTTCTATTTTTGTTTCTGTTTTTTTGTTATTTTGAGACAGGGTCTCATGCAGAGCTGGCTGATTTCAAACTTGCTATGTAACAGAGGAAGACTTTGACCTTCTGATCCTTCTGGCTCTACTTCCTGAGGTGCTGGGATTCCAGGTCTACCTGCCTTCTAATTTAGATAAATAAGAATGTTGGAGAAATATGCTTGAAGATAGCTACCTTTCTGTATTGTTCTTTTCTCCTGCTTTACTAAAGCTCAGTGATAGGCATCAGGGTCTATTGGGGGTCCTGCTCCCAGAATTTCTGGTACAGTATAGGAAGAACCAAGAATCTGCTTTGAAGTCTGCAGATGATGCCAAGGCTGACTGTTCTACACAGCTTGGGATGCTCTGTCTTCGCCTCCTGAGCATCCTGGGAGGGTGGAGGGATGGGAGTCTAGAGAAGAGTTCCTTTGTGGAAAGAGAAGACTAACAGGCAATATGGAGAGCACTTCCTCCAAGAATGATGAGGGAGATAAATGGGTAAAGATGTCCAGGAAAGAATGCTTGAGCCTCCTGAGGAGATGGGACTGTGGCCTGTGTTCCTAGTCTCACCAAGACTCCTTTCCCTCCCATAACCATGGGTGGGAAAGGCACCAAGGTCCACCAGCTGTTTACTCTCAGTGAGTCCATAGCTTAGCCACGAGCAGAGTATGAACTAAAAGTTAGATCACAGATGCAGTCTCTGCAGTGATCAACCCTCCTTCTATCCTATCTAGTGCCTTCACTAATCTGCTAAACTCAGAGAATGCCCGCCTCTAACCTCAGTGACACCCTCCCCTCTAAAGACTACTTAAAAAGCAAGGGATTTCCTTTGTTCTTTGGGTGGTTGTTGGATCTCTTCTCCCAGCCTCCCCAGCTGCAACTGGACCCATGTTACTAAAGGATATTTCAGCTGAAGTCCATATCAATGTATCTCTGTATCAAACCCCAAAAGAATACTTCTTAAGAGCTGGAAAAATGGCTCAGTGGTTAAGAGCACTGGCTGCTCTTGCAGAGGACCCAGGTTTGGTTCCCAGCACTCACATGGTGGCTAACAACTATCCATAACTCCAGTTCCAGGGATTCCAATGCAGACATTGGACACGTGGGTGTGCTTACATAGGTGCAAGCAAGACACTCATACACTTAAAAAATAAAAATAAACTTAAAAAAATTTAAATAGCCACCCCTTGCTTTTCTCCCCAAGATAAAACTAACATGAACAAATACTAAACTTGAATTTTTATATATGTGTATACACGAACAGGCACCACAGCAGATCAATATATAGAATGTCTCCAGAATTTTACAAGCCTTTCTTGGGTCCCTTCTCAGTTTTCAAACCTCCTATAAATAAATGAAATCAGGTTGGAGAGATGGCTCAGTGGTTAAGAGTGCTTGCCGTTCTTGTAGAGGACCTCAGTTCAATTCCTAGCATGCATATGGAGTGGCTCACGACCACCTATAACTCCAGCTCCAGGAGTATCCAATGCCCCTGGCCTCTTATGTTCATATAACCACCACACAGACATATAGTTAAAAATAATAAATATGGGGCTGGAGAGATGGCTCAGTGGTTAAGAACACTGGCTGTTCTTGCAGAAGACCCAGGTTCGAATCCCAGCACCCACATGGCAGCTAAAAACTGTCCGTAACTCCAGTCCCAGGGCATCCGACAGCCTCTTCTGACCTCCTTGGGCACTGCATGACACAGGTGCACAGACAGGTTTTCCTGTAGCCCCAGCTGGCCTGGAACTTGCTATGGAGACCAGGCTGACCTCAATCTCATAGAGATCTACCTGCCTCTACCTCCTGAGTGCTGGGATTAAAGGCATTTCCAACACTTGGGAAGCAGAGGTAGGCAGATCTCTGTGAGGCTGAGGCCAACCTAATCTGCATGTAGAATTCCAGATCAGACCTTGTCTCAAACACTAAAAAAAAAAAAAGTACTTATTTATTTTGTGAAAAAGTGGTTGTGATGGGAGTCTGCTCTCTTCTTCTACCATGTGGGTGCCAGGAGTTGAACTCAGGTCGTCAGGCCTGGCAGCAAGTGTTTTTACCTACTAAGACATCTCACCAGTCCTTAGTTCTTCACCAGCGTTTTCCCCATTGGCTGGGGCCCGACCTGTTTTTCCCAGTTGGCTAGGCTAGTTTAAACGAACGGAAGGGAGCCAGGCATGGTAGTGCACACCATTAATCCCAGAACTCAGGAGGCAGAGGCAGGCGGATCTCTGTGAGTTCAAGGCCAGCCTGGTCTACATAGTGAGTTCCAGGACAGCTGGGGCTACAGGGAGACCCTGTCTCAAAAAAGTCAAAAAAAAAAAGAATGGAAGGAAGAGCTCCACTACCCCATCAGACCACCAGGCTCAGGAAAGCATCAGTCTTTCCTTACACAAAAGTCTTACAGGGTATGGTGACGTTAAAAGATTCAAATTCCTTGTCATAAACAGGTTCCGAGTCTTGCAAGGTTTGAGAAAAAAGACTAATATTTATTGTTTCTTTTTTTTTTTTTTTTTTTTTTTTTTTTTTTTGGTCTTTTTGAGATCCTCCTGCCTCTGCCTCCCGAGTGCTGGGATTAAAGGCATGTGCCACCACGCCTGGCTATTTACTTTTTTTCACATTCCTCATACATCCCCCATCCAACTTTATGTCCTTAATTTTTTTTTAAATTTTATGTGTATGAGTGTGTTACCTGAATCTAAGTGCACCCTTATTGTGCAGTGCCCAAAGAGGTCAGAAGAGAGCATCAGAACCCCTGGAACCAGAGTTATGGAAGGTTGTTAGCTGCCATATGGGTGCTGGGAACTGAACCTGGGTCCTCTTCAAGAGCAGATAATGCTTTTAACTACTGAGCCATTTTTCTAGTCCCTTAAAAATGAGTCACTGGACCCTCACCTGAGTATCCAGCCACTCTTCCTATCCAACTAGTCCAGCCTTTGAAGACAAAAGAAAAATGAGGAGAAACCCAATAGAGGGATGCTTTTGGAAGCCCTTGTCAAGAAACTCCAATGGACTCTCATATGAACATTTGAAAATTGCCCTGTTCTGACTTTTTTCTAGTTCTCTGTCTAGAACTTGTAATGCTATTAGCATTATTACCTTTATTTCTCCTTTACATTTCCCATTCATGATTCAAGGACTTTCTTCT
>NW_008329324.1:770945-774238 GCF_000622305.1 Nannospalax galili | reverse complement strand
AGTGGGCATGGATTTGATCAAAACACCTTATATTATGAAATTCTCAATAAAGTTTTTGTAAAAATTTAAGAAATGTTTTTTAATAATTTTTTTTTTTAATTTAGGGCTGGGGATGTAGCTCAGTGGTAGAGTACTTGTCTAGCATCCCCAGTACTACACACAAAATATTTTCATTTATAACTTGTAAACATTTTAATTTACCTAAATGGGTGGTCCTTGGATGCTGAATGCTGAAGACTTAAAGAGCTTACAAATCTTCAAGTATTCAGAAATTCCATGAGGCTATGTGGGTGAGATACATACATATATATGTATATGCCATAGTTACAGATAAGGTCCACACTCCACCCTGACTATCTTGGAACAGACTCTTCATTTCCCCATGAACAGGAAGAGTTTAGCTGGGTTCCCAGAGGGAAATGTTTCCCATCGCCAGTAACATCTGGGCAACATCTGGTGAGCCCATCCCAGGACAGGGAGATGCTTTTCTGTAAAAAATACATCATTTATTTGATTATATTTTCCATTAATCTGTTTGTCCAGCTCTCCTCATCCACTGGGTTCTCTCCTCTAAGCCCCCTACTCCAGTCATTGCCAACTCCCTGGCCTGGTTTCAGCGTTGTCTGGTTTCCTGGATACAGAGCCCAGCAGAATACAAACCTAGGTAGCTGAGACAACCTCATTAACTCTAGTGTCCACCCTGTCCAGCTTCCCCATTAGCACAACATCCTAAGCAAGGAATGTTGCAGCTGGTGGGGTTCTCTGGTCCAATGCCCTATTTATGCATTGGAAATGGGAGTCTGCAAACTAGAACAGCACTTCAAGACATCATCAAAAACCTTCTTTTTTTTTTTTTTGGTCTTTTTTTGAGACAGGGTCTCCTTGTATCCCCAGCTGTCCTGGAACTCACTATGTAGACCAGGCTGGCCTCGAACTCACAAAGATCAGCCTGCCTCTGCCTCCTGAGTGCTGGGATTAAAGGCGTGCGCCACCTTTGGATGTAAAATCAGGGGAAATCAGGAAAAAAGTTTATAAATTATTAGAGCATATTCAACTCAAATTTCCCATCTTTTTTTTTTTTTTTTTTTTTTTTTTTTTTTTTTTTTTTTTTTTGGGATTTGGAACTCACTATGTAGACCAGGCTGGCCTGGCCTTGAACTCGTGGAGATCACCGGCCTCTTGGCTCAAAAACCTTCTTTCTAAACCAGGTGTGGCAGCACACACCTTTAGTCCCAGCACTCTGAAGGCAGAGGCAGGCAGGCTCTCTATGAGTTCCAGGCCAGCCTGGTCTACATAAAAAGTTCCAGGCTAGCTGGGACTACAGCTGTCTCAAAACACCAAACAAAATAAAAAACTCAAAAATCCCAACCCCTTCTTTCTGGACTAGGGATGTAGCTCAGTTGGTAAAGTGCTTGTCCAGCACTCACAGAATCCTGGGTCTATCCCCAGCACTGTGTAAACTCAGCATGGTAGTACATGATGCCTGTGCAGCATTAAAGCAGTTGAGGCCAGAGGATCAGGAAATTCAGAGTCATCCTCAGCTACAAAATAAGTTTAAGGCCAGCCTGGTCTACCAGAGACCCTGTCTCCAAAGCAACCAACCAAACAACCAAAAACCCCTTTCTGTTGGAGTTGAGCCGGAAGGCAGGCAGTGGAAAGCGTTTCCTGGGACTATCCAGTGCTGCAAGCCTCAGTGAGAGCCCCGCTGAGTGGCGATCGATGAGAGGAGGGGTGATCTAGAGGGAAGGCAGCTCGAAGCGTTAAGTCACTTCTAGTAACAGACATCCAGTTCTGTAGCTTTTTGGTTTTGAAGTGGGGATTGAACCCAGGGCTATGCACATGCCAAGCAAGAGCCCCACCACTGAGTTACATCCCCAGCCAGCTCTGGGGACTTGACTTCCAGAGCAGCCTCAGCCCAACACAACTTCATCGTCCTAGCTGTGTTGAGGCCTCAGACCACCACAATGCTCTATCGTCCTGGAAAGATGGAAAGCAGGCAGATTCCCTGGTCTCTTTACATGTACACCTAGAGGTGAAGGCTGAAGAGGGGCCCTCGCTATCTTCTCCACCTTAGATGCCATTTAGGCAGGACAGGTCACCTCCCCCTAGCACCGGGAGGAGTCGTAGAATGGAATCCTGAGGGTTGGGCTAGCTGCTGACAGGCAGTGCTCCTCTAAGACTGTCAGAACCCAGAATGCAGCGGGGGCAGGACCGAGAGGGGGAGGGTCGAGCTTCCACGGAGGCTCCCTGGAGGAGGCAGTGCAAGCTGAGCCTGTGAAGGCCTCGGGACTCAGGTGACTGGAGAGAGGGAGGCAAAGCAATCTTGGGGACGCAGCCAGGGTGTGAGGGTTGGAAGCTATGTAGGCCCTGAAGTCGGACTGGACCAGACCTGAGCCAGAGGGGCTGGGGTGGGCTCCTGGACCAGAAGTTGACTACTGGAACATACTTTCTTTTGCGCTCTAGTACAGTGAGGGTTGGCCGCAAGTCAAGGGAAGGTCTTGGCGGGAGCAGAAAAGGCAGCAAGCCATTTTAAGTGGCCAGGGTCGGGCTTGGAAGAAACCGGCTTTTATTTAGTACTTTTTTAAAGGAGCATTTTTTTTTAAAAAGGCGGGATGGGGGTGGGGCAATTAGTTCCAGGAATCCCTAGTTTAGGGCAGGGTCTCTGGCCCCAGGGCAGAGGGGAAGGCCAGGCCCTGGGATGATCTTCCTCTCCCTTTCCTTTCTCCGCATCTCGGGTTCGTCAGTAGTCTCAGTTTACTTTCCTGGCAATTTTTTTTTTTTTTTTTTTTTTGAGACAGGGTTTCCTTGTAGCCCCAGCTGTCCTGGAACTCACTATGTAGACCAGGTTGGCGTCGAATTCACAGAGATCTGCCTGCCTCTGCCTCTGCCTCCCAAGTGCAGGGATTAAAGGCGTGCGCCACCAAGCCCGACCAACTTTTCTGGCAAATTTAGGGGTGAGTGATACTGTGGGGGGGCCTGGGAGGGAACGTTCAGATTGGATTGATCATAAAGTGCCAGCCTCTGGCGGGGTGGTGGTGGGAGGCGCGGATCAGGCTTCGGCTCTGCCTCTCTCTGGCTAGGTGGCTTGGCGGAGCTCGGCCCGGTTCGTGGCCTCAGTCTACCCATCTGTCAACCGGGGCTGTGCGCAGAGCTGGGCATCTCTAGGACCCGGTTCCCTGTGAAGCCCGCGCGAGCGGCGCCTGGGGGACGGTGCGGGAGGGTGGCGGGGGCCGGGCCGGGTAGCTGCGGCGCCGCGGCGGGGTCAGAGTCCGCGGGGAGGCCCAGGGGCTGGC
>NW_008329324.1:721494-770830 GCF_000622305.1 Nannospalax galili | reverse complement strand
CCCAGGCGCAGCCAGTCTCCCGCCGCCGTCGCCGCTGCCGGACGCGCAGAGCCTGGGCGGGCTGGACAGACGGCTGCCGCGGCCGAGCGCACTGCAGGGTCTGCGGCGCGCGCTGCGTCCGGCGGGGCCGGGACGCGGATCGCAGCGGTGCCGGTGGCGCGCTCTCCAGTCGCAGGTGAGCCCTGGGGGCCCCGAGCACGGCTCGGAGGGACCGCGAGGAGGGGGCGTCCCATGCGAGTGGCGCTGTCACTCCAGTCCCCCTTGCCCATCACTCCCTGGAGTGGGCGCCGGGGTCGGGCTGCCCATCGCGACCGCAGATCGCGCGCCCCGAGTGGGAGTCCGCGGCGGGGAGGCGGGAAAGACCAGTTTTCCTTCCCCTCCCCCGCCCGGCTGCAGTTACCCCGGGATGTCCCGGCGCCCCGAAGCCGGGTTGCAGGTGGCAGGGTGACCGGGTGCGCGTGCCCGCGGGTGAGTTTCCTTTTGACCTAGTTGCCTGAGAACTTTTGAGAAGTTACTCGCGTGGCTGGGGCAGGTGATCACCTTCCTCCTCGAGCTCCCCCCAGGGGGACGGTACTGTAGCTGCGGCGTGTGCCGGGTCCCCCGGCCGGCGGGGGTCAGGGAGGGCGTGGAGGGATGAGCGAAGAGTGAGGTGAGGTTTAGTGAGTCACGGACCCCGGGAGGGAGGGGGAGGATTGTGTCGTATGTTCACCTGTCACCGTCACACGCAGAGGCCACTGCCGTGAGTCACGGGGCGCAGCTACACCGGCCACCCGCGGGCACGTAGGCCCTCTCCCACGCATTTCTACACCCTCTTTTGCTCGTACTTCCTCTCGGTCCTCAGTTTCCCCTCCCTGGGGGCCCTTTCACCGTCACGCGCTGTGGAGATGCCCACACGACGACACCAGGCACACACACTTAGTCACTCCTGCTGCGGGCAGAGTCACTCGCAGTCGTAGTCACCTTCCTGACACCAGAGCGTCCCTCCCTGCGCTCTGGCTGCCCACCCAACACCTCCAGCTCGAAGTCTCATCCCTCTGGAGAGTAAGTCATCACTCCCTGCCTCTAAATCCTTGACAGCCCTGCCCCCCTAATCTCCTCTCCTGCAGTCATCAGATCCACCCCTTTTCTCTTTTGCCCTGTCCTGTCAGCTCACCTGGCTGGGCCTTCCTTGCCTTCTCAGTTCCACAGGTCACAACCTCCTGTCCCGGGTGCTGAGCCATCTTTTAACCATGCAAATCTGGTATTGTCACTCCCTACCTAAACCCTTGGGTGGCTTCCTATACCCTCAGGCTAACAAGAGACCTGTAGCATTGTGGCCCAACCCCCTCTCTTGAGTCCCCTCCTACACCCTCCAGCCCTGTCTTTGCTCTAGCCCCTGGCCCACGGTGTGTCCCCTATCTGGAACTCTGCCAACACTCTTTCCTTGAGGCCTGCCTTTGTCCCGAGTTGTACCCTGTCTGCCCACTTCCTCCAACTTCAAGAGTTGCTGTTTATGTCTTCCTGTGTGCCCAAATGTCTGCCACAGTGCTTGGCATCTCTTGGGAGCTCAGCAAATACTTGATTGATGAGTGAGTGAATGAATGAATGAATGAATGAGAGTGTAGGAGGACTGGCTTAGGGCAGAGAAAGCAGATAGTGTACGGTACAATTTTTCCTGTGCAAGAACAAGTGCCTTGTATAGTCAGCAAACATTTGGCACCTACCCAGTGCTGGGCCCTAGAGGACGAGGCTAAGGAACTGTCCCCTCCCCCCTGATCACTTTCTGAGGAATGGATGGGGGAGGGTTGTGCCAGTGTTTCCTGTTGCTGTCTCAGAGCAGCCTGGGCACTTTGTTTCAGTGATGACCAGAAGTGCTTGGAGGTGAATGTCCCAGAAAGTCTTTCTGGAGGGTCTGGGGTCATGTGACCCTAGGTGTCTTGGTGGAAGGATGGCTGGCTGAGACCTGGGGTTCTGAGGTCAAAGGACACATTCTTCAGATTCCTAGAGAGGGACAGAGGCAGATAGAGGTACCCCCTCCCTAGTACCAGCCCTGGCTTTGGAGGCTGGGGCAACTGGTGGGTTGAGGAGTTCGAATAGTTGCCGGGTGCTCCCAGAGTGAAGTAGGTTCCCACAGTGCAACCAGAGGGTGTAGATAACCGGTCGGTAGGCTGGGGTGACATTACGTTCTCCTGGGCTGTCAAAGCCTGTGTGTGGCGGCAGGATGGTGGCGGCCAGATTCTCCTGCTGCTTCGATCCCGGAAGGAGCCAGGTTCTCTTTGATTCCAGGCCTGTCTCAGGGATTCCTCAGGGGATGTGGTGTTTCTGTCTGAGCCAGCTCCTGGGAATTGCTTTTCCTTCCTCCAGGACCCTAGATCCAGGCTGTGTGCTCACCCTGGGAACAGGATCTTGATTCCTGGGTAGCTGCTGCAGCCCCTCCCCCACCCTCTGACTCACTGTCTGACACTTTTCTTGGACTCTTAAGCTATCTTTCATTCCCTTTTCTGACTTAGCCTCTTGTCTCCTGCTCAGTCTTTCCATCCCTTCTCCTGTCTCTGCCTCTCTCAGCCTTTGGATCCCAGGTGGCACTCTTCCCTCCTCTTCCCAGAGGCAAACCAGTGGGGAGGTGATTTGATTGTAGTGTTCAGAGCCTGCCAGGACTCACAGTCACTCCTATCTGAAGCCACTCCTATCTGAAGCGTAGCCTAGCTTTTCTGGGACTTTGGCTCTGCCAGCAGCTTTTAGCCTACATTCTTCTGTGGGCTCCCTGACTGAAGATCCCTTAGTATCCAATCCGCACTTACCTCCTTGACATCTATTTACTTTGGGGGAACAGGGAACATCCTACTAGATGCCCTGCACCTGCCTGCAGCCTGAGTGAACTTCCCTCCCCTGTCCCAGAGCCACCTTTGAACACTGTTCTTGCTCAACAACTCTGGCACAGGCCTGGGGTGGGGGTGGGCATGTGGCTCCCTCCTTAAATTAGCTTCCTGGACGAAGAAAAGGTCACTGAGATCCCTGAGAAAAATGATTGTCTCTACATGGAGCTGTCCTTCCCACCACTGCCTTCCCCAGTGCCCCCTCTCCACCAGACTTTGTTCTAAGCACAGGCACATTATAGCCCAGCCTGGTGCGAGGAAGAGGCCGTTACACTGTGGTCAGATAAGGGCTGTGGTGAGGAAATTCCAGGGTCTCTGAGAGCATCTTAGCCTGTTGGGTACCATAGGTTGGGTTGCTTAAACAAGAAATTTGTTGTTCTTGTCTCTAGAGGTAGGGGTATCCAAGATCAAGGTGAAGAACCTGGTGAAGATCCCTGTCCTGGTTTGTAGACAGACACTGTCTTGCTGTGTCTTTACATGATGAAGCAGACAGATCCTCTTGTATCTCTTTAAGGGATTAAACCTAGCGTTTTGTGCATGCCAGGCAAATGTTCTACCAACTGAGCTATGTCCCCTAGCCCTCAAGGCACTACTACCATCTAGGTGGGTGGCTTATGCCCATCATCCTAGCATTTGGGAGGTAGCCAGATGGGAGGAGCAGGAGTTTGAGGCCAGTGGTCTGCTTGAGACCTTCTGTCATTTGAGACATTTCTCCCAAAGCTCTTAACTCTAAACATCATTGCATTGGGGATTAGGCTTCCAATACAGGAGTTTTCTTCTCTATAAGTATTTGATTCATAGCAATAGCACATTGAAGTAGAGAAGGACTGAGAGACTTCTGAGGTCCTTTTGGAAATGCATTTTGGCATTGAGATGGGTTTCACTGTAAGTCAGGCTATCCTGAAACTCACTATGTAGCCAAGCAGATCTGGAACAACTCCTGCCTCAGCTGTGATTAGAGATGTGAGCCACCACACTCAGCTTGGAAATGATTTCTGAAAGGGCATGAGACTGGGCTGTTCCAGTCTGTGCAGAAGCCAGCAGGCGGGCAAGGACATGTGTGAGGGGCACTGCCAGTTCTGCTGGAATTAGGGGCCTATGTGGAGGCTTCAGGGGAAGCAGGGGCCAGGCCTGCTTCAGCCTTGGAACACTGAAATGGATTCCCATGGTGAGCTTCTGCTGAGAGGTGGGGGGGGCTGCAGAATGGTGCTCAGCATGGGAACTGCAGGGGATTCTTGGTTTTGCTCCAAGGCTGTGGTTACAGGGTAAAGAATGACTTGGGGAGTAGTCAGGAGTCGGGGTAGGAAACATGGGAGGTAGTGGGGACAGAGGCATGATACATATAATCAGCTATGTGTGTGTGTGGGGGGGGGGGCGCTAGGGAACCAACCCAGGGCTTTGCACAGCCTTGTTCACTTTACTCCCAGCCCAGACTTCAAATTGATGGTGACCTACATAGACTGTATACAGTATAGAAATCTCACATGTGCAGCTAGAGGAATTTTTAGCACTAAACACCCATGTTAAAACACCACTCAGGCTAACCTTAAACAGTCTTGGATCTCCCCCAGAAAATTCCCTCACAACTCTCCCTGCTGCACGCCCCTCCCTCTGCCTGGAAGCACTTTTCTTGCTCCTCCAGCCTGGATGTGGAGAGTACCTTCCCCTTAGGACCAAGATCCTCCAATAACCAGTGTCTTCACTGGGTCTGACCTTTAGAAAATTTTTTTTTTGATTTTTAAGTGTATAATGTTTCTGCATGTGTGTAACTGCAGCACATGAATGCAATGCCCTCAGAGGCCAGAAGAGGGCGTCGGAGCCCCTGGAACTGGAGTTACAGATGGTTGTTAGCTACCATGTTGGTGCTGGGAACTGAACCAGGCCCTCTGTAAGAGCAGCCAGTGCTCTTAACCACTGAGCAATCTCCCTAACCCTGGCCTGACTTTTGTTGAACTTGGACTACTTGTGTTTTGTTTCCTGGTGCCTTCATCTGTCCTGGAGCTCATTATTTTTACACATTTACTGAACACAAATCACTGACTGAGAACTTGACATATATTGATTCCTGTAAACCTCCCCACCTTATAAGGTTATTTATTTATTTATTTATTTATTTATTTGACAATGTCTCCCATAGCCAAAGCTGGCTTTGAAATCCTGACCCTCCTGACTGCTGAGGTTTGTAGGACTTCCCTGGGTAGCCTCTGGGACATCTCTTGAGTCTGATGACCCTGGCCTCCTGGATGTGAACCAGGACCCAGCACAGCGTGGTTGTGGATGGAAGAAGAGGAGGGAGGAGTTGAGGATGGCTGCAGGTTTCTGGCTTGAGCAACTGGGTGGGTGGCAGTGCTGTTACTAAGATAGGGAACACAGGAAGAGGAACAGATGGCATGGGGGGTGGGGAACAGACAGGGGTTCAACTTGGGGCCTGTGGAATTGTGTGATTCCAGGGGAAGTAGGCTCTTGGTCTTGGGGTCTCAGTCTGTGGGTCTGATTAGGGAGGTACCCTTCATACTAGGGGCAGTGTCTGGAATTAGAGAAAAGGATGGGTCACCCCATGCGTGGGACTGTGACCGTGACAGGATGTGTGGGGGCTGCTTGTCAACTTACGTGTATGCCTGTGTCTGTGGTCTCTGTGTGTGCATGTGTGTGGTGCCTGGCTCTGGATCAAGCATCCTCATCTCCTGGGAGAGCCTACAGGTCAACTGGGCTGTTTTTGTTTGTGGTTTGACTCTGGGAAGGGGGTACCAGGCCTGAGATGCTACCCCCGGAAACACCTGTGCATCCTGGGCCCCGGGGTCGGGGTTTGGCTACAGAGCAATTGAGATTTTCTTGAGCCTCTTCCATGTCTGCCTAGAGGAAAAGGCTGTGCCTGCCAGGAGTAGCTTTATCCAGTGAGTGGGGTGACAGCTGGTCCCCCAGAATTCAGGGACCTGCTAGAAGGCTTGGGCTAGAAGGAGCCATAGAAAAGACACCTGAATGGAGGAGTCCCAGACAGCTTTCTGGTTGGTTTTCCTGTCCCCCGTCACTTCCTGTGATGGCAGTGGGGGAGGGGTCCCCAGCTGTGGGCACTCAGCCCTGAATTGAGAACTGCAAGATTCAGGCCAGCTGCACAGCAAGCAGTTAGCTGGGTTCAGCCCCTATCTCCTGGGAAGGGACTGTTCCCTGTCCAAACTTGGTTGCATCCTACAGATGCTGACAGGACAGTCCCTGTTCTGTTGTGAAGGTGTAGGCAAGGGAGATGGCATAACAGCTTACGGACTCAGTTTCACTATTAGAGGTTGGTTTGTTTTACAGAGGAGAACTAACCCTAGGTGTTAGACATTAGAGTAGAAAGCAAAACATAGGTGAATTTTAAGATCAAAGGAGTCTCTGGTCACAGTCCAGCCTAGAGGCATGGGACTTTTTTCCTGTGGCGTGGGGGTTTCTGAGGGAAAGTCTGAGAAGCTCCATCCCAGGGAGGGGAGGGGCTCAGGAAAGTCCTTTTCTCCGGGAATGGAGCCAATATCAAAACTGGCCAGTTCCAAGACTATCTGGTCATTCTGGCCCTGGAGCAAGGACCTGAGGCTGTGGGCAAGGTGGCAGACCTGTGTGGTGGTGGGAAAGGTCTGCCCTTAGAGGGAGGCTGGGAGGCTGCGCAGGCTACAGGCTGCAGAGGGGACCCCCCCACACACACACACGTGCAAGCACACAAAGGCACACAGATGTAAGTGCCTGTGAATCACCCTCCTGTGAGTCAGCCCCCAGGATTCCTGTGGGGATGAGCCAGCCTGGGCTGAGCTCTGTCAGTCCATCTGTTGGTCTGTCTGCCTCCTGCTATGCGTCAGCGGTTTTGTGTGTGCATGTGTGTGTGTGTGTGTGTGTGTGTGTGTGTGTGTGTGTGTGTGGTGGGGGTGGGGGTGGGTGCTTGTGGGGAAGGTGCCTGACTGTTTAACTGGGAAGGCTTGGAGTAGGGGGGGCAGGGTTATGGGAGGCCAAAAGCACCAGGATACAAATTTGCCTGTGAGATGCATTTGAGGGGGAGGGACTGCTGTCTGGGACTTGGGAGCATCCTGGAGATCCTACCCTGTGTCTGTAGCTTCTGGTTGGGATGGAGGGTGAGGTTCTAAGACACCACAGGAGGTCAGTGAAGGGAGCCTACCACTTAGTGAGCTCTCTTGCTCTTGTTCCAGGCCTTCTGCCACCAGCCCCTGGAGTCCGAGAAGCACCACCATGACTGGGCTGCTGAAGAGGAAGTTTGACCAGCTGGAGGAGGACTTCTCTTTCAGCTCCTCCTCCTCTTCCTCCCGAAGTTTCTCTTTCTCCTCCTCCCCCAGTTCTTCTGTCTCCCCTGCCTGGAACTCAGATGAGGAGGAACCATATGGTCAGGCACCCCTGCCTGACCAGGACCTCTGTGGCCTCCAGAGTTTCACTCGTGAGTCTTCTTTCCCTGGCAACCCCCACCACACCCCTCCTTCCTTCCTGAAAGGTGAAATTGGTTGGCCTTGGACAAGCCTTTTCAGCTGTGGTAGCTATCTCAGGGTGGCCCCCTTCCCATGGTGCAGTGCCTACTGGCACTACCAGAGACTGTGGGATCCACCTTGACTTTCTTTTGACCTTGGGGATAGTGCTGTCTGGGATGCAGCTCCTCAGAATAGTTCTGGCCTTTCCCTTGGGGACCCTCCTGTCTGTTCCAGTTTCATTTGCCCAGTGCACCCTGCCCTACACCATCCCAGCTAGAGTTAGTTCCAGGCCTCAAACATCCCTGCTACTGGGCCTGAAAGCCACACCCTTGTTTCATTGCCTTGTAGCTTTTGTATGAATGTTCCCAAAGGGGATGATGACTTTTATTTCTTTTTGAGACAGTCTCATATAGCCTAGCCTGGCCCCCAGTTATGCTGCTTCTACCTCCCTAGAACGGGGATTACAGGTCTGCACCTCCATGTCCAAGTACCTGGTTATTTTTCAAGCTTTTATAATTCTCATTCCAAACTGAAAGATGATCTTAGAGTCTCTCAACCTTGATCTTCGTTATGGCTCCTTCTACTCCAAGAACCTTTTCAGATAATTTTTCCCCTCAAATTATCTTCCCTATGAAGTTTTAATACCACAGCTATGTGGTTTACCTTTCAATGTGTCATGTACATACCTGTGCGTTAGAAACTAAGAACAGAAGTTTTAGTACCTAGAATCTATATTAGGCAAGGGTCTCCCTGTAGCCCCAGCTGGCCTGGAACTCACTGTGTAGATCAGGCTGGCCTTGATCTTATAGAGATCCGCCTCTGCCTCTTGAGTGCTGGGATTACAGGCATGTGCTACCACACCTGGTAAAATTAATTTATTAACTCAAAGTTTCAGGGCCTGGTGGCAAGCTCCTATAATCCCAGCACTTGGGAGGTCCAGGTAGGAGGATGAGGAATTCAAGGTCATCCTTTGCTACATAATCGATCTAAGGCCAGCTTGGATTGTATGAAACCCTATTTTTTAAAAAAAAAAATGGTACCACTGAGGTGGCTCAGTAGATAAAGGTACTCGCCACCAAGCTCAATGACCTGAGTTCAGTCCCCAGAACTGACATTGTGGAAAGAGAGCACCAACTCCTTCAAGTTGTCCTCTGACCTCCACACATATACTGAGGCATGCAAATGTGTACACACAATAAAAAAGTTGAAATATATGAAATTGTCAATATTTGGCCATTTTATAAGAATAATATAACAATATATGTTGATTATCAATAATGTAGCTTAATATGTAATCAATAACTTACAAAGGGAAGGACTTTCTAAGTCTGTTACAGAACATGCAAACAAAGGGAAAGATCAATATGTATTTTTAATGACATAAACCTTAAAAGTTATTTTGTGAAATGTCAACCTAAGACTTAAATATTTCTTTAAAACATTTTTTTTTCTCATGTGTGTTTGTCTGAGTGTATGCCACTTGCATGTGAGTGGTCATGGATGCCAGAGGGGAGGATGTTGGATTTTCTGGAGCTGGAGTTGCAGGCAGTTGTGAGCTGTTGACATGGATGCTGAGAAACAAACTCAGGACCTCTGGAAGAGAAGCAAATGCTCTTAACCACTAAACCATCTCTCCAGCCCTCTAAAATATTTCTATAGAAAAGTTAAACATGATTGTTATCTTTGACATCATATATAAAGAACTCTTGGGGCTGGAGAGTTGGCTCAGCGGTTAGGAGCACTAACTGCTCTTGCAGAGGACCTGGGCTCAATTCCCAGCACCCACATGGCGGCTATGAACCATCCTTAACTCCAGTTTCAGGGGAATCTGAAACCCTCTTCTGACCTCCACGGCATTGCGTGACACGGGTATGCTTACATACATGAAGGGAATATACTCAAACACATTAAAATAAAAATAATAAAATATTTTTTTAAAAGAACTCTTAATAAATATAAATTATAGGAAACTGTAGGACCTATAAATAGCTGGTAACAATGACAGGATGCTTAATCTTGTGAATACAGTCCTTTGGACTGATAAATGACAATAAGCCAGTGGTGTCAATAAGGCATGAGTGTGGTGTTCAGTTTTACCAGCTCTAGACCCAGCCAAGCTGACTTCTAAATTCACAGCCGAGGTGGGTGGATAGAAGGGATGGATAAGGAGAGAAAGCTATATGATCTTCCTAAAGGTTACATTGTGCCTCACAGACAACTCTTTTCTTATCCCTTCCAGCCCCGTCCATCTTGAAGCGGGCTCCCCGGGAGCGCCCACGCCATGTAGTCTTCGATGGCATCACTGTCTATTACTTCCCAAGGTGCCAGGGATTCACTAGTGTGCCTAGCCGTGGTGGCTGTACCCTGGGCATGGCTCCTCGCCACAGCACCTCTCGCCTGTTCTCCTTAGCTGAGTTTACACAGGAGCAAGCGCAGGCTCGGCGTGAGAAGCTCCGTCAACGCTTGAAGGAGGAGAAAATGGAGACACTGAGGTGGAAGGTAGGGAGACCCACACAGCTCTTGAGTCTTAACCCTAGGTGCCAGTTTGCACGTTACACATGGAGAGAAACAGGCCTATGACTGGTGTGGGAGTCTTAAAGAGGGCTCAAGGGCCAGTTCAGTTGGTAGAATGTTTGCTGACCACAGGTTCCATCTCCAATACCAGATAAACCAGGCATAGTAGACGCACCAGTATTCTCACTTGGGAGATGGAAGCAGGGAGATTAGAAGTTCGAGGTCATCCTCTGCTACATAGTTTGAATGCAAGGCCCTGTCTTCAAAAGAAAAGCAGGCCTCTCCAGGCAAAGTCTGGGCCTAGAGCACAGTATTTAAATCTCTCTGTCCTTACTGGGGTGGGGACTGATCTGACATTGGGAGTATATGTATCCTGTTAGAAAAGGATTTTTCACCTGATATGGGATGATATGAATAAAAACACTTGGTAGATATCCAAGTGCAGTGTACTTGGCTGCCCTCGCTGCTGATACACACAGTGCCCGGTACTCTAGGGAGTATTTGTCACATGTCCACACCTCTCACATCCCTCTCCTGACTGCAGCTTTCAGCAACTGGGATGCCTGAGACGGAGGCAGGCCTGCCCCTCACAGTGGATGCCATCGATGATGCCTCTGTAGAAAAGGACTTGGCAGTGGCTGTGGCCAGTGGCCGGTTGGAGGAAATCAACTTCCTGCAGCCCCACCCACCTCGGAAACGTCGGGCCCTGCTGCGGGCTTCAGGTGTTCGAAGGATTGATCGAGAGGAGAAGCGAGAGCTGCAGGCACTGCGCCAGTCTCGGGAGGATTGTGGCTGTCACTGTAATGGGGTTTGTGACCCTGAGACCTGCAGTTGCAGCCTGGCAGGCATCAAATGCCAGGTATGTGGCTGGATTTGGTGGGATGATGTCTGGGAATGTAGCTCAGTGGTCGAGTGATAGAGCACTTGCCTACCATACCCAAGGTCCAGGATTCAGTTGTGACCCTGAGACCTGCAGTTGCAGCCTGGCAGGCATCAAATGCCAGTGCGTGGCTGGATTCAGTGAGATGATGTCTGGGAATGTAGCTCAGTGGTAGAGCACTTGCCTACCATATTCAAGGTCCAGGATTCAGTCCCTAGCACCACCACTGAAACAACAAAAAACTAGATTCAATGGAATGGGGAGCTGAGCCTGTAGTCTACTGCACCACTCAAAGTCCTCACTTGTGCCTCTTTCTCTGCAGATGGACCATACAGCATTCCCTTGTGGCTGCTGCAGTGAGGGCTGTGAGAACCCCAACGGCCGTGTGGAATTCAACCAGGCCCGAGTTCAGACACACTTCATCCACACGCTCACCCGCCTGCAGATGGAGCAGAGGACGGAGAACCTGGAGGAACTGGAGTCACCCACTCAGGAGAGTCCCCCTGCCCCTGTTGAGCAAACCCTGGTCTCCACTTTGCCACTGGCCAAGCCCCCTGTGAGCAGTGAGCTGGGAGACAACAGCTGCAGCAGTGACATGACTGATTCTTCTACGATGTCCTCCTCCTCATCTTCCTCATCATCTGGCAATAGCAGGGCCCTGGACTGCCCCGATCACCCCAGTTTGCCAGGTCCGGGCTTCCAGTCTGGCATGGATGACAGCCTAGCACAGATCCTGAGTTTCAGTGACTCAGACCTCGGTGTTGAAGAGGAGGAAGAAGAGGAGGAAGGGGGTATGGGGAACCTCGATAACCTCAGCTGCTTCCATCTGGCTGACATCTTTGGTACTGGTGACCCCAGCGGCCTGGCCAGCTGGACGCAGGGCCAATCTGGCTCCAGCCTCACATCGAGCATCCTGGATGAGAACGCCAACCTAGATGCCAGCTGCTTCCTAAATAGTGGACTTGAAGGGTTGAGAGAAGGCAGCCTCCCTGGCACCTCTGGAGCCCCTGGCAGGGATGCCATCCAAAACGGCTCCTTGGAGCTCAGCTTATCATCCTGTGACTCCTTTGAACTGTTCCAGGCCCTGCCGGATTACAGTCTGGGGCCTCATTATACTTCCCAAAAGGTGTCCAATAGCCCGGAGAACCTTGAGGTCCTACATGGCCCTTTGCCCAGCCTCTCTCCATCGAGGGATGCCAGCACTTGCTTCCTAGAATCGCTCATGGGCCTGTCGGAGCCAGCCACCGATGTTCTGGCTCCCCTTCTGGAAAGCCAGTTTGAGGACACTGCCCTAGCACCTCTAGTGGAGCCTGTGCCCGTGTAAGGACTAAGGTGCCTTTTCCCTGCCCAAGAGCCCCGTTGCTTTTTGTGATCTGGGGTGCTCTGTAGGGTCTGTATGTATGTAACAGTTTCCCATGGGCTGGTCCTGGCCATCATGGCTGCTGTATGGGCAACTCCCTATTTTTACATTAACACTCTGAATTTATTTATTTTTATTTTTTTCTGTACTGAAGAGAGGGTGAGGAGGGGAATCCCTCTTACATATAGTGCCTGGTATCTTCATATCCAAACAGAGGTCTTCTGCCTCCTAGTGTGTGCCAGGAGGAGCAATAGGCAATGGGGCTGTCCTGCCTCACAAACCCTGTTTCTGCATCTGTGTGGTGCTCCTTGGCCCAAAGACAGTGAGACTGGGCTGAAACTAGGCACTTAATGGCTTCCGAAGAACCATGGGTGGCTAGACTTCTGGACTGTGAAGACTGTGTAATTTATTTCTGTAATTTATTTGGGGACTGACGCCACATTGGCTGAGCCTCTCTGGTTGGTGGACATTGTTGGGGGCAGAGTCCCTTTAGTGTCCCCTGCCTGGGCTTTGGTGTGGACCAGGTGTGTGTTTGAGCCTATGGTCTCCTATGTCAGCTGCCTGGCTACTGGATAGTTAAGCAGGGCAGAGGCTGGGCTGACCAGCTGTGACCAAAACTCCCTCTACCCTACTGCACCCCTCTATTTCCTGTCCCTGCCCATATCCCACTCACCAAGGCCATGGGCTATTAGACCCCTCATGTAGGATGGGGTGCCAGAGGTATAAAGAGGGGCAATGGGCCTGCCTCAGGACACGAAGCATGCCCCAGATCACTGTCTCAGGGCTTTCTAGGGAATCCTGGCCCACCATATGTGCGCCCCCCCACCGCCCTGGGCCGTGCAAGGAGGGGTGGCTCTTGAGGGCTTTTATGCCCTGCATTAGCTGATGTTGGATTTTTATGCATTTTTATATTGTCTCTAAGTGTCAGAACTATAATTTATTCATTTCTCTGTGTGTCTGTGCCAAGAAACCCAGGCTCTGGGCCTGCCCCTGCTCAGGAGGCCTTGATAGCCTGGGTGCTTGTGGGAACACATTGTACCTGAGCTGACAGGTACCAATAAAGAGGCTCTATTTTTATGTGTGGTCTGCCTTAGTGGGGGTGGGAAACAGAGATAGGTAAACCCCCAGGAAGCAATGGGGTGCTGCAGGGTAGTGTGGACACAGGCTGTGTTGAGGGGCAAGAGGGCACACAACACACTGGGCTTCCTTCCAGGCAGACCAGTCAGCTTGCAGGCAGGAAGCCAGCTGAGACGCTGTGAGGGGAGCAGTTTTCCCCCTGGATTAACCCATTCTTTGCTAGTGTCATCTGGGATGGCAGGGGGTTGAGATGGAGCTGTTTGCTTGGACTGGTAAGGGTACCCCCCTTTGCACATGTACACACTGCTCTGAGTCCTCCTGGCCCAGAAGATGTAGCCCATTTCAGGTCTGGGCAGGGCAGGGCAGTGGGATGTGGTTCCTGGAGGCCTGGCCTGGTGACAGGGCTCAGCAGCTGTAGTCCCTGGGGACTTGAGCTCCGGAAGCTGCAGAACCTCATCTGACTCGTCAGACCTGTCTCCTGAAGCAGCCCAGCCTGAGTAGGGCTCAGGCCAGAGGTGCAGGCCAGGCTGCACCCTTCTCTGGGGAGCCCCAGACTGGAGCATGAGGAGGCAGGTCTATTTCCCGGTTAGGAATGATAGTGACTTGCACAGGCCCTGGGAGGGGAATGAGCACAGGAGACTCTGTGCTGCCAGTCTCTGCTGTCCCACACCCAGACAGATGGGTTCAAATCACAGTTCTCCCACTACCTACTGAGGGGTCTTATACAAATGACCTGCTTGGTGCCTGGGTTTCCTCAATACTGTGCAAATTGTAATACTGCTCATCTCATAAGCTGGTTTGATTCATTCATGCACAGCACCTTGAAGAGTGCCTAGAGCATGTATAAAGCCTATGTACATGCTTGCAACTCTGATTCTGTCTTCATGTTTCAGCCTGTCTGTGTTAACCCTTGCCTTTTGACTCCTGTAAGGTATCTTTTGACTCCTTTTAGGTAGCCTCTGGACATGCATGGCCATGACATGACCACATCAGTGACCATTAGAAGACTCAGTGCTTGGCCTGTAGTTGAGGCCACATGTACTTTTCATTGAAGCCTGGAGAATCCTTGTGCAGAGATGGTTCTTGTGTGAACCATGTAACATCTACCTCTCTCCAAGGGCTCTGAGAGTCGTCTCTGACAACCCAAGGGTTCTGGTGGCAGCCCTGAGCAACCCCAGCATCCCTACCAGCTCCTTCACAGATTAGGGCCCTGACTGAACTGGCCTTGCCTACTCCTAGAGCCACAGGGTCAGTTATTGGGAGCTTTGTTGGCTGATATAAATGAAGACAAAACATGGCAGACGTGCAATCTCTTTACAGTACTGCCCTCCAAATAGCCCCGCCTCCTAACAAACCTGCCCTGACAAAACTTGTAAAACACATTCGGAAAAGGGACTGGATGTTCCTATTGGAAAGACTGTAGAGACTTAGGGGAAGCATTCCAGTTCACCGACTCATACAAGAGGCCATGCATGTGATTAGCAGGAAGTTAGAAGAGGCCCAGGGCTGGGACTGGAGCTCTATGAAGGAACACTGGCCTGGCACTCTCAAGGCCCTGGGTTCTATCCCCAACACCAGGAGAAAGGAAAAGAAAAACAATACCTACCAACGATCCAGGACAACTAAAATTCTTTCTAAAAGTCCCTTGCTAGGTACCTAAACCCATGTCCTCTGCAAGAGCAGCCAAAGCCAGTGCTCTTAACCACTGAGCCATCTCTCCAACCCTATTTATTTTTACTATTTTTATGTGTATGAGTGTATTGCTTGCATGTATGTAAAGGTACCTGTGTCGTACAATGCTCACAGAAGTCAGAAGAAGATATCAGATCCCCTGAAAATGGAGTTAGGACAGTTGTTAGCTACCATGTGGGTGCTGGGAATCAAACCTGGGTCCTTGCAAGAGCAACCAGTTCTCTTAACTGCTGAGCCATCTCTCCAACCCCTGACCTCTTTATTGTATATATATATGAGTGTTTTGCTTCCATGTATGTGTACCAGGTGTAAACAAACCCTAAGAAGACAGAAGAGGGTGCTGAATCCCTGGAACTGGAGTTACTGACAGTTGTTAGCTGCCATGTGGGTGCTGGGACCCAAACCTGGGTCCTCTGGAAGAGCAGCCAGTGCTCTTAACTGCTGAGCCATCTCTCTAGCCCTACATCTGGCTGGTTCCTCCTCTTCCTCTTCCCTTTCTTTTTTGAGAGAGTCTCCTTATAGCCTAGCCCCAGCTGGCTTGGAACTTGCTTTATAGATCAGGCTGGCCTCCATCTCACAGAGATCTGCCTTCTGCTGCCTCCCTAGTATTGGGATTAAAGGTGTATGTCACCATGTCAGGTTTATACTTGGCTTCTTGAAAACCACATCTACATTCTACCCATACTAAATTATTTTGAGATAGTTTTATTTATTTACTTAGTCATTTTAAAGTTTTTAAATTTTTTTAATTTTTATTATATGTATATGAGTGTATTGCCTGCATGTAAGTGCACTCATGTTGTGCAATGCCCGAGGAGATCCGAAGAGGGTGTCGGATCCCCTGGAACTGGAGTTATGGACAGTTGTTAGCCACCCTGTGGCTGCTGGGAACTGAACCTGGGTACTCTGCAAGAGCAGCCAGTGTTCTTAACTGCCAACTCATCTCTCCAGCCCCAAGTTACATTTTTATTTACTGTGTGAAAACTCACTTATGTGTCCCATGATTCATGTGTGGAAGTCAGAGGACAACTTGTGGAAGTCAGTTCTTTCTTACCACATGTGACCAGGGGATTGAACTCAAACTGTCAGAGTTGGTGGTAGGCACCATTACCCATCTCTCCACCCTAGACATTTATTTTGAGCCAGCACCTTGCTATATACCCCTGGCCAGCCTGGTACTATGTAAACCAGGCTGGCCTTAAGCTTTCAGCGATCCTGCTTCTACTCCAGAATACTGGTATTGTACCTGAATAGGGTTATACTATGTCCAGTTCTCAGTATGTGTCTTTAAATACATCATATCAATATAAATGTGAGATTTAAAAGTGATACCCATCTTTATCAATGGCACCCAAGAATTCCCAAGTTTGTTGTGCTGGCTATTCTCTGTCATATAAATATGTGAACAGGCAGATGGTTGTGCAATTTAAGGCTGGGGGTGTTCAGTAAATGCCTAGAAAACATGAGACCCTTTCTTTGACCCCAGCATTATAAATAATAGAATAAACAAAATATTTCTGTATATTACTAGCAGAAAGTGACACCATGATTTGAGAAACAGATGGAGAAAGGATCTCATGTAGACCAGGATAGCCTCCAACTCACCAAGTAGGATGACCTTGAACTTCTGATCTTTCTGCTTCCACTGCCCAAGTGCTGAGACTATAGGTGTGCATCACCATGGCTGATTTATGTGGTGCTAGGAGTCAAACCCAAGGCACATACCTTTAATCCCAGCACTCAGGAGGCAGAGGCAGGTGGATCTCTGAGTTCAAGGCCAGCTTGGTCTACATAGTGAGTTTCAGGCCAGCTGGGGTTTCAGGGAGCCTGTCTCAAAAATATACACTAAAAAAAGAAAAAAAAAAAAAAAGAAACAACCAACCCAGGGCTTCATGCATATTAGGCGGGTGCTCCACAACTGAGCCACATCCCCAGGCCAGGTCTAGTCTAATTTCTTACCACAGATGGGGACACTGAAACTAAGAGAGGGCAGGCAGTTGGGAAGGTCATGTGTAGAAACTCTAGGCTTACCAATTGATTCCCAGTTCAGAGTTCCTTTCCTGAAGGCTGAACTGATCCATAATTTTCTTGTTTTTTAATTTATTATTTTATATTTTTGTGTATGAGTGTATTGTCTGCGTGTGTATAAGTACACCCGTGTCATTCAATGCCCATGGAGGTGAGGAGAAGGTGTCAGATCCCCCTGGAACAGGAGTTACAGATGATTGTTAGCTGCCATGTAGGTGCTGGACCCTCTTAACCAGTGAACCATCTTACCAAACCTGTAATTTTCATCCTGAAAAACAGAAGTTTTTTTGTATGGGAGCTGTATGGGCCATAGCAAAGGTGACCTGTCACCTTCTTATCAGTTAAAATGAATAGTATCTACCTGGTCCCATCAGATAGGGACCACAGTGTTTGATCCTTTAGGCATTAAAAGGGATCCTGGAGGATGAGTTTGTTGGCCACTGTCTTATAAAAAACTGAAGTGTGTGGGGTTGGGAGGGATAAGACTCAGTGGTAATTAGGCTTGTCGTAAACTGGTAAGGACCAGCCTGAAGACTCTGGGGAGAGAGTGGGGACAGAGGTGTGGACAGAGTAGGACAATAAGCCTTGAGGATCTGCTTGTCCTCTTGTGAGGGACCTAAGGTCTGGGGCTTTTCTGTAGCTAGTCCTCCTGCCTGAGCTACTGCCCAGTGCATCCTAGGCTCATTGCCACAGCAGATTCAGAGGGCATCATGGCAGGAAGGAACAGTTGCTGCTTTAGGTCCAAGATACTGGGGACAAGACTGGGGTGGAAGGAGGGGGAGCATTTCAAAGTAGTGAAAGGATGTTAATCATTCCACTGGGAGATTCCCTCTTTGTTCTGCTCCCTCAGAAGTGTGGCACAAAAGGGGAAACTGTTGCCGGGCATGGTGGCGCATGCCTGTAGCCCCAGTACTTGGGAGGCAGAGGCAGGTGGATCTGTGTGAGATTGAGGTTACCCTGGTCTACATAATGAGTTCTAGGTCAGCTGGGGCTACAGGGAGGCCCCGTCTCAAAAAAGACAAAAAAAAAAAAAAAAAAAAAAGTGGGGACTGTTAGCCAGGTGTGGTGGTGCATACCTTTAATCCCAGCACTCAGGAGGCAGAGGCAGGCAGATTTCTGTGAGACTGAGGTCAGCCTGGTCTATATAGCAAGTTCTAGGCCAGCTGGGGCTACAGGGAGACTCTGTCTCAAAAAAAGGCGGGGGGGCGGGGAGGGGGGGACAAGTGTTAGAAAGGAGCCTTCAAATCAAAGCCCAGCAGAAGCTAAGCCAGTTGATCTCTTCCCTACCTATAGCAAAATTACTTAATCTCCTTAAAAATGTAGAGCTTCCGGAACCCTTAGGCTCAATGAGGCATGATTCCAAATAAACCACATACAATATAGAAATCGAGAGAATATGTCCTTTTCTGAATTATTTCTCAGTTGATTCACTTCCTACCCTCCCCATGAGACTTCTGTAGATTGGTGGCTTCTACAGGTCCAAGCCCCCTCTGGCCACAGCTAGGGCCTCAAGGACCCCTGGGCTTTCTCCAAAATTTCCTCTCTGATCTTGGGATAGTTGGGGTGCTCCGTCAGAACCTGGTAGAGAGACAGAATGGACATACAGTATCAAGCAAGGGGCCCAGCCACTGCATCTTCTGGTCTATATTGGTAACTTACACTGTGGCAGACTTCAATGGCATCCACAAACTTCTTATCCTTCAAGTAGTTGAAAGCCAGTTTGAAACCTGTCAGGGGGCAGTGAGGACACCCTGATGACCAAGAACTCCCTCAAACTGCTAGGGAACAGACAGGATGAGTTTCTAGGGTCAGGGTGTGTAGGTCCCTCCCAAATCTACCCTTTGGTACCTTGGGTGATTGCCTTACCAATGCTGGGGTTGGCCTGATGACTGTATTTCCAGGCCAGCTCATAGTTGGTGGCTGCATCCTTGTAAGACTGCTCTTTCTCCATGATGAAACCCATGTACTCATAGGCCTTGCAACAGGACTGCAGGGAAAGACAGTTAGCACCTCTGCCCAGCAACAGCCACCATGAGGGTGGGACCAAAAGGGGGTAATTGAATGGCAGTGAGCAGCATTAACCCAAACTGTGCAGGGACCCCCAAGGGCACCCTCACTTTTGCAAGGGGTTAACTGTGAGTCCCACTCATTCAAAAGTAGATAGAACCCCTTTGAACAATTTTTTTTTTTTTGAGACAGGGTCTCCCTGTAGCTCCAGCTGGCTTGGAACTATGTAGACCAGGCTGGCCTTGAACTCACAGAGATCCTCCTGCCTCTGCCTCCAGAGTGCTGGGATTAAAGGCATGTGCCACCACACCTGACCCCCTTGAACATTTAAAAATATTTATATTTTATGAGTGTTTTGCCTGCATATAAGTGCACCTGTGAATGCAATGCCTGCAGAAGCCAGAGGAAGGAGTCAGATCCCCTGGAACTGGAGTTATAGATGGTTGTTAGCCTCCATGTGGGTGTTGGGAATTGAATCCAGGTCTTCTGTAACAGCCAGTGCTCCTAACCACTGAGCCATCTCTCTAGCCCCGGCATAACCCCTTTGTACAAAGCCCCTCTGCTAATATTCCACACAATGGGATCTAACTGTTGCATCTCCCTCAAGTCCACTGATTTCCTACTTCCTTGGTATTCTCTGCCCCCTTCTTCTCTTGGCTGTGCCTGTTTCCCATGTGCTTGGATTCTTCCTCCTTGCCCCTTGTCCAGTGCTCCTGGATCCAGGCCAGGTCTGTCACCTACTAGCCTCTCTCCACCTCATCCCATCCTGCTTATTCTTGCTTCCAACTCTAGAGGCTCTCACCTTGTTGTACTGCAGGCAGCGGCGCAGCAGCTCCGTGGCCAAGTCAAACTTGCCACTTTGGCAGTAGATGTCTGCTAACAGGAGCCAGCTCTTCTCCAGGTCCTCTGCCTCCTCCAGTGTCCACGGAGCCTTGGCCAGGCGCTTCAGCTGTGTGCGGGCCTTTGGGATCTGCTTCAGCAGCATATAGGCCTGTGCCATGGCCAGCAGTGATGGGATGCTGTCCTTCTGCACACAGGTGGGAAGTGGATTTGGGTACCTTGGCTGTCATTACCATCCTGACCTCTGCCCACCAGTTCCTACCCCTAGCCCTCGCACCTCAGCCTGGGCCATCTCGATGAAGGTGCCCAGTGCCACCTCCACGTTGGCCTTCTCCCTGGTGGCCAGCAGGCAGAGGCTCTGTAGCAGCCGCAGCTGGGTGTGCCCAGAGTCCGAATGTGGGTAGAACTCCCGCAGCAGCTTCTCTGCAGTACGCACCCCCTGCTGTTGGCACTCTTTCCTACTGGCAGAGCTGTAGGCATGGGCCTCAGGCTGACGGCCTGCTGTATGTCCCTTCTCTGGCCTCCACCCAGAGGCTGAAGCCTCTCCCTACCCGCTCCCCTCCTTACTTGCCATCAGCCAACAGGCTCTCAAAAGCCTCTCCACCTATTATCTCATTGTCCGGATTCAGACAGATCTGCACCATGTAGTAGGTGGCGTTATGACCCCAAGTGCTGTCCTTGCGGGCTTTGTTTAGGAACTTCAAGGCTTCATTGGGCTGCCCGATGTGCCTGAAGTGAGTGGAGGAAATGCCAGGAATCAGTTAGGGGAACTATGTGTGTCCTGGGTGCATGGATGCACAGGGGCCACTCTGTTTGCCCAAGGCCTTGCTTCCTGGTCTGAGGGATGACTTTCTGCTTCCCCTGCTGCTGAGCCAGACCCCAGCAGTAGGCTAGGGAGGCTTCTTGTCCCATTGCTGCTCCTCAATATACTTGAGCTTAACTCACCAGCAATAGATGCCTTGGCAGTAGCTGAACCCTGGCTCCAAAGGCACCCTACTAGACACCTTCCTGGCCAGATCAAAGAAGGCAGGAGCCTCTTCAAGCTTGCCACCCCGTCGTAGCAGATCCATCAATTTATTCAATACTGAAAAATTGTCTAAAATAAGAGAGCAGAAATTTCCAGTATGCAGTTACCAACAGCTGCATCAGGCTGGCATGCTGAGCATGCCGGGGAGGGAAGCAGGGGCTGCTGAGCCTTGAGGAAGATCCAAGAGACACTACTTGTCTGAGCCAAGCAAAGATATTCTATAGCTCCACTGACTTCCAGTAGGGAGTGGATAATATAGTGCTTAAAACAGTGACAGCAGGGGCAGCAGATGGCTGTTAGAAAAGTGCTTGCTGCACAAGCATGAGGACTTGAGTTCAAATCCTCAGCACCATGTAAAAAGCCAGGCATCGCTGTGGTGGGCATGGTGACATGTTTCTGTAACCCCAGTGCTGTGGAGAGTGCAGACAGGAAGATCACTGGCTTATTGGCTGTCAATCTAACTCCAAGTTCAGTGAGAGACCCTGTCTTAAGGGAATAAGGGAGAAGGGTGATAGAACAGGACACCTGATGTCCTCCTCTGGCCCCTAGGTACACACAGACACACACACCACATACAGACAAAATCAAGGTGGGCAGTGCCTAAGAAATGACACTGAGGTTGACTTCTGACCTCCACAAGCATGTGCACACATGTGTACACATATCCAAGCATGCATGTGCACACACATACAAATAGTGACAGCTGTAGCTACCTATTATAGTTCTTACCCTGTACCTGGCTTTGCGTGTTCTACCCATGATCTAGCTACAGGGTTGGACAGACATTCTTCCTGTCCCCTTCTGACAGGTGAGGAAGCTGAGCACAGAGAAGGAATTTGTCAAAGGTTACACAATACTCTGTGACATGAGGATTCAGACCCAGGCAGCCTGACTCCCAAGACCTGCACCCCTAACTGCCATGGCCTGTTGAGCCTGTGGTGCATACTACTTTGGGCCTGCTGGACCCCTGCTGTGGGCTTTGGGTTTGACCCTTGAAGCAGTGGTTTCATTCAGTAGCAAGTACTAAGCAGATTATCGGGGAAGAATCTCCAGTGCCCTTCAAGTGGGTGTGACCACAGAGGAGGACTGTGTTAAGCCCCAGTGGCTGTGATTCAGGATAGACAGGCTGTCCTGGGTTCAGAGCCAAGTGCTTGGGTCCAGGAACTGGACTTGGGAAGGGCCGCCACGTTCTGGGTCTTTATCAGTTTCCTGTCTCTCTGGGAACAATCAGGAAGGAAGGGGCTTCCTCTGCCCAGTCAGGAAGGAGGGGAGGGGGCCCACCCTTCTCTGGGACAGCTACCCTGGCTGGGTGGGGACAAATGGAAGTAGTCTTCATGGTCCCAGTTACCTGGCGCTTTCTCCAGCACTTGGCGGTAGTGACTGATGGCTGCTTCATAGTTCTGTTTTCTAAACATCAGGTCGGCCAGCATCTATCAGAGGACACATACCCTGTGCATTCCTGACAGCAGCTTGGGAGTAGGGTGGGCAGAAAAGACTCCCAAGGTAGCCTGGGATAAGCTGCCCCAGACAGCCTGTGTTCTGGGGTCCCCATGAGAAGGTGAAGATTGTAGAAGGTAGAGGGTTCCTTCCAGGCTTTGTAGGGTATGGGCCTTGGGTGGCCCTGGAGGAGGCATGAGTGAGAGACAGCTAGACAGTTGGACTGGGAGGGCTATCCCACACACTTCCTGAAGCCCAGGAGTGGGTCCCACCCAACTTTCACCTAATAGTGGGTGTGGTTTCCCCTGGAGCTGGTCCAATCCACCCTCTCCCATCCCCTCAGCTTCGCCCAGGAGGTTGCTGCTGCCCCCTGCTGGTTGGCCCACCCCTCCCCTTGAAGGGCAAAACAGCCGGCAGGACCAGGGCTCCAAAGCCTATCAGGATGGGCCAGTCAGGCATCAGAAGTCATGAGGCTAGGAAGACGCCCAAATCTGGTCACAAGGCTCCAAGGCCACAAGGGGGGCTGGGAGAGAAAATGTCTCCTACCACCTGGGCTGTCTCTTGGGTCTGCTCCATCCGTAGGAGTGCACCACAGTGCTGCTCGCACAGGTCAAGGTGCCCCTGGAGCAGGTAAAGCCGAGCCAGCTCCAGCACCACCTGTGACAAGGCAGGATAGAACGAATAAGCCAGTGCCCATCCTGGGAAAACTCTGCAGTCATCTTTGACCATGACTTTCCCCACTGCCCATGTCTGTCAGCCCTGACTTCAAAGCAGGGCTTTGAAGGTGAAGATTGTCCAACAATAGCGCTCTACCTTTCCATCCTCTAGGTACTCTCACCACTGCACTGGTTTTACCAACCACATCCTGACAGTTGGGGCCTGGCTGATCTGATCATCTCATCCTTTGGCCTCTGGTATGGATTCACTCCTCTGTGCCCTGGATTCCAGGGGCAACATCAGAATCTCCCACATGCTTACCCTCCTTTGCCTGAGGGCAATCTGTGGGCAGGGACAATGTCCCACTGTCTCCAAGGCCTAGGAACTTGGAACGTATTAGGGGTGTGCTAAAGGAAGGAACATTGAGTGACTGAGTGTATTGGCTACCAATATCCATTTTTTCGCTTTTGTTTTGTTTTCTTGAGACAAGGGTCTCACTATATAGCACTGACTGGACTGGAACTCACTGCGTAGACCAGGATGGCCTTGATCTCACAGATATCCCCCTGCCTCTGCCTCCTGAGTGCTAGGAGTAAAGATATATGCCATCATGCCTGGCTAAGCTTTTTATTTAGTTAGGTTTTTTTTTTTTTTTTTTTTTTTTTTTTTTTGTCTTTTTTTTTGAGACAGGGTCTCCCTGTAGCCCCAGCTGGCCTGGAACTTGGTCTTGAACACACAGAGATCCACCTGCTTCTACCTCCCGAGTGCTGGGATTAAAAGTGTGCACCACCATGTCCGGCTTAGCTCTTTTTTACTTTTTACTTTTTGGTCATTTTGAGACAGGGTCTCCTTATAGCCCCAGCTGTCCTGGAACTCATGTAGATCAGGCTAGCCTCAATCTCACAGAGATCCACTTGCCTCTGCCTCCTGAGTAGGGTTAAAGGTGTGTGCCACCATGCCTGGATTTTAAAAAATATATATATTTTTATGTGTATATGTGTTTTGCCTATATGTAAGTGTACCCATGCTGTGCAATGCCCTTGAAGGCCAGAAGAGGGAGCTGGGTCCCCTGGAACTGGAGTTAAGGATGGTTGTTAGCTGCCATGTGGGTGCTGGGAACTGAGCCTGGGTCCTCTGCAAGAGCAGTCAGTGCTCTTAACTGCTGAGCCACCTCTCCAGGTCCCTTTTTATTTTTTTGAGGCAGAATCTTATCTATCCCAGACTACCCTCCAACTTACTACATAGTGAAGGATAACCTTGAATTTCTGATTCTCCTGCCTCTACCTCCCAAGTGCTGGGATTATAGATATGTGCCACCACACCTGTTTTTATGAGGTGCTGAGGATTTGTTCATGCTAGGCAAGCACTCTACTAACTGCCAATTTCATTATTCTTAGTGTGAGCTCGGTGTGAACTGTTTCCTCATTTGGAACCACACCTCTCAGTCCACTTAGAAACTTAGCCTGGGCTTCATGCCCACACAGCTCTGGCAGCCACAACCCTTACCATCACTCCACCACCAATAGGAGCCTGAAAAGATCAGGCTGATGTGATTTTCAGCAGTATCTTTCCCATTCTACCCTTCACAAAGGGTGGTCCACAGTGGGCCTTCCTGGCCTTGCTCTAAGGGCTGCAGTAGGTGAGGGCCCAGGATCAGCTAGAGACACTTCTCACTCCAGAGGCCACTGCTGGCTGACCTTCTTGACCTCCCACACTCATCACATCTGCAGCTCCTAAGAGAAGAACAGCCTTTGCTCCTGGACGGAGGAGCACAGAAGGGATAATCCAGAACTGATCCTCCTGTCTCTACCTTCCAAGTGCTGGGATTACTGGTGTGCACCATATTGGGTCTGCAAGCTACTGGGTACTGAACTCAGGACTTTGTGCTTGCTAGGCAAGTATTCTACCAATGGAGTTACAGGATGTTATTTTGAGGGCTACCTGCCTTATTGTCAGTAGGTGAGTATGAGAGAGCATCCTTGTAAGACCGCACTGCACTGGGGTAGTCCTTTTCTGCTAGGTAGTGCTCCCCAAACTGGATGCAGATGGAGGCCGCCTGCTTCTTCTGGAAGGGGATCATTTCTGGTTGCTCCAAAGGAACACGCTTCAGTATCCTGGACTGGAGGTCCAAGGCCTTGGGAAACCAATGAAGCTAGGATCAGAAACCATGAGCTCCATGTGCCATACTACACCAGTCCCAGTGTTTCAGAGTTGGCAATGTTAGAAAAGGCATCCCAGGGGTGCTTGAGGAATCTGGGCCACTTGATCAGCACACAGAAGGCAGGCTGGCACTGCCCCTGGGGTAGGAGCAGAAGCAAAGGGTTACAAACAAAACTCTCCATTGTACTCCCCTGCCTCCATCACACCTTGAGGTTCTGTGTCTAAATTGCTTTGGCTGCCTGCAGGATAGAGCGACAAACAGTAGGTGCCCAAAGCTGGCCTGCCTTCCTTCCTTCCTTCCTTCCTTCCTTCCTTCCTTCCTTCCTTCCTTCCTTCCTTCTTTCTTTCTTTTCTTTCTTCAGACAGGATCTTATGTATCTTAGGCTGACCTCAAATCCATTATGTAATCAAAAATGACCCCAAATTTCTGATCCTGCTGATTTTATTGAGTATAGGAAATCTAGCATGCCACCATGCTGGATTTATGTAGTGCTAGGGACTGGATCTAGGGCTTTGTGCATACTAAGCAAGCACTCTATCAACTAATCTATATCCCCAACCCTAGGTTATTGTTTTCAAATTATGTGTATGTGTGTGTGCCTACATGAGTTTATGCATAACACATGCACGTGGGTGCCCAAGGAGGCTGGAAGAGAGCATTGATTCCCTAGAGCTGAAGTTACATGCAACCGTGATCTACCGTGTGGGTGCTGGGAATCAAATTCAGGTTCTTTGCAACAGCATCCAGTACTCTTAACCACTAAGCCATCTCTTTAGCTCCTGTGCTGTGTCTTGATGGGTACATTCGCTCTGAATATGTAGCCTTTCTAGAATCTGAGGCAGGTCCCACATATATCCATGACATGAAATAAATTAGGTAAGAAACAGGAAAGAGAAGACCATTCCAGAACCAAGTTGCTGGAACTGGGTGCAAATTTAGCATTAGACTCTCCAAGAGCCAAAGAGGTGAATGGGGATTTGGTGGTAAATAAGTCACTTCAAGTGATCAGAAGTGGGGAGGTGTCTCTCTAGAACCACACAATGTACCCTGGGAACAAGTGGCAACACACACTGTGGGTGGAAAGCAAAGAAAGTATGACAGGAACAGCTAAGGGCTCTTGGACAAGGGGCAGCCCAGTATGGAAAGAAGATGGGTTGAGACAGGCCAGACCTGGCTCAGTTGGTAGAATGCTCTTCTAACATGCATGAAACCCTGGGTTCAATCCTCAGCATCTAATTAACCAGGTGTGCTGTCAAATCCTTGTAATCCCAGCATTTGGGAGGTGGAAGCAGAAGGATCAGAAATTCAAGGTCATCCTCAGCTAGTTCCAAGCTAGCCTGGGATATAAGAGATGCCGTCTCAAGTTAGGTGTGGTGGCTCAAGCCTTTAATCCTAGCACTTGGGAGGCAGAGGCAGGCGGATCTTTGTGAGTTTGAAGTCAGCCTGGTCTACATAGCAAGTTCCAGGCCAGCTGGGGCTACAGGGAGACTCTGTCTCAAAAAGATAAAGGGAAAAAAAAAAAGAGAGATGCTGTCTGAAAAAATAAGGAAAGAAGGAAAGGAAAAGGAAGGAAGGAAGGGAGGGAGGAAGGAAGGGAGGGAGGAAGGGAAGGAGAGAAAGAGAGGGAGGGAGGAAGGGAGGGAAAAGGAAGGGAAGGGATGGAAGGAAAGCAAAGTCAGTATCGAACTTTCAATGATTGAGAACCACTGTCTGTGTCACTCCAATCATCACACCATCCTCCTTAAAGACAGTCACCTTCTGGCCCTCCTCAGCCCTGCCTAGCCCCGAGCTCTTAGATGCACCATCACTGATGAGCATGCAAGAACAAGTGGAGGGTGATGGGCCTCTCTTGTGGAAGGTCTCTGCCCTTATAGACCAAACCATCCTCCTTCCACAGACACCAGGACACGAGAAGACCTTGGATCTACTTGTCAGTTACCTGGTTCAGTGTTTGTACCACTTCTTCTTTTTTATGGCTCTTGTAAACCTTGGCCAGCAGAAGCAAGCACTTAACCTCATGCATCATGGACGGGATGTCTTTGACAGCTAGAAGGAAATGCCAGTCAATATGGTATGGCCTGGGGAAGCTGCGTTGATGTCGAAGGCCAGCTTCAGTTCCCCAGCTAACATGGGAAAGTGAAGGAGGCGGAGGTGGGAATGTGTTTGAGTGTTGCCTCACCCGAGTCACGGTCCAGGGCTTGCTTCAGAATCTTTTCTGCTTTGTGGAACTTCTTTAACTTCAGGAGCAGTTCAGCCAGATCACAGCACATAAAGTCCTGCCCACTGATCTTCTGGGCAGCCTCGTAATAATTAATGGCCTTAGTACAAACAGGAAACATTGGCCTCAGTCTGGCTCTGCATGTGGGTGACTGACACCATGTACCCTCAGTAGCCACTCCAGCACACAGATGGCCAGATGAAGAGAGGCTCCCCTCTGCACGGGGCTCAGGCTTCAGCTAGAGCAGGCCCTAGAATAGGTGGGGGCAGTAGTAAAGATTGGCTGAATTCGCCCTTCTTCATTCCACCCAGCAGGGAGCTGGAAGGGAAAAGACAAAACTCCCCTTCTGACCCCCCCTCCCCCCGCTCATGGACTCTCCTTCCCGCTCCCTGCCCCTTCCAGGCCAGCCTTACCTTGCTGTACTGGTGGGTCTTCACGTAGGCTTGCCCAATCCTGCTGACCAGGGAGGCATCACGTGGGTTCTTTCTATAGGCCTCGTCATACACCTCCAGGGCCTTTTCAGGCTGGTAGGAAAAGTATAGGAGGGGTCTCTCTTCTGTCCCACTGGAGAAGTGAGCTTGGGAGCTAGATAACATGGCTAGGAAGACCCTCACTCACCTCCTGAATGCTCATGAAAGCATCGCCTAGTAGCAGGCTGCTGTGGGGACCGGGCAGATGTTGGCAGAGCTCCCTGCAGGAAGAATGAGCAGCTTCTCTCAGGCCAGGGCCTGACTGATGCTTGTTCATCCAGGAGTTATAGAGACCCAGTGAAGCTCTGTGACAGCCATCTTAGCCAGGTTCTCACCTGTTATCTGGGTCACAGCTGGAACCGTCCCATCCCTCCAGACCTGTATGAGCAGTCACACTACTCTGTTGTTTCGGTTTGTCTTTTTAGGACAGGGTCCATGTATCCCAGGCTGGCCTAGAGCTCCTGAATCTGCTGCTTCTACCTCCCAAATACTATTACAGGTGTGGGCTGCCATGCCTGTTTGATGCTACACTGGGGATGGAACCCAGGGCTTTGTGCATGCCAGGCATGCACTTCATTAACTGAGCTACATCCCCAGCAACACTGTCTTTTTCTTTTTTGAGACAGGTCTCTTAGAAAAACCAGCTGTCCTGAACTTGCTATGTAGACCAGGCTGGCCTCAATCTCACAGAGATCCGCCTGCCTCTGCCTCCCAAATGCTGGGATCAAAGGTGTGCGCCACCACACTCAGCCTGAGAGACTCATACTTTCAGCATTTTGTTATTCCACGTTTCCAGAGTAAGTATATGAGGGTCACGTGACCATTCTGATTGTTGGAAAAAAAGAAAAGAAAATCTCTCTCTCTCTCTCTCTCTCTCTCTCTTTTTGAGACAGGGTCTCCCTGTAGTCCCAGCTGGCCTGGAACTCATTATGTAGACCAGGCTGGCCTTGAACTCACAGAGATCTGCCTGCCTCTGCCTCCCAAGTGCTGGGACTAAAGGCGTGTGCCACCATGCCCAGCTCTTAATGCTAGGGATGGAACTCAGGGCCTTGTACATGCCTGGCAAACACACCACTGATGAGCCCCCTCCCAACCCCACACTGCTCTCCCTGAAACCCAATCCAGCCACATCACCCTGCTGATTGGTTTCTGCTGTTAAACATACTTCCTACTCTACCAGCTCCCCACCCCCCAAAACTGACTAGAGTTTTGCCTGGAGAAAAGGACTAGGAAGGTTCCTTCAATGTCCCAACACCAAATCTTAGAGAGAGAGAGAGGGGCAGGGCTTCCAATCTCTGTTCTCCTTCCTCACCCACCGTACACTGGTCACTTCTGAGGTCCTGCATCATTCTTCAGGGATGGGATGAGTGAGGGGCCAGGGCATGAATGTGTTCTCATGATTCCTTTGGCATTAGCGTGGGGATCAGACCCATAGTCTCTCATCAGAATTAAGCTATGTCATGCAGAGAATGCAGGGGGAGGGCAAGCGGGCAGGACTAAGGGTTCTCCAAACTCACTCACAGGCAGGGAGACCTATGGGATGTCCATACTTTGGTTTAAGGCACTCTGGGGATGCACTCTGGAGACTCACATTGAAAGCACACAACCTGAGGAAATCCTCCCCGAGACACTGCAGGAAAAGGTACTGTCTGCCCCAGGGGAACTCACAGGTAGCAGCCGATGTAGAGGCGAATGTCCTTGCGGGTGTGCAGGTAGATGCTGGCCATCTTCTCCCTGGCTTCCGTGTAGTAGGGTTGCTTGGGCGTAATGCCCCTCAGCATGTTCAGTGCCATGTCCACATGGCCCTTGCTCAGGGCCAAGTCTACGTTGGCAACCGTGATGCGCATCTCCTCTGGTGTGCCACTGAACTCATTGATAGCGTCTTGCATGATCTTGGTGGCCTCGTGCTACAATTTGGGGATCATACAGACCCTCTCTTTGGTGTCTATGTATTACAGGTGGCCTGAGAACATTTAAACCCCCTTCCCAATTCCAGTCCTGGAAGAAGAGTAAAACATGGAGACGGACCTGGGTTCAGCCAGGGGTGGTCCTGCTGCTGCACAGCCAAGTTGGCTCACAGCCACGTGCAGAGCAGCTGTGGAGGCAGGACCATTCATTAAAGCCCATGACTACTGCTGCCACACTGCCCTTCCTCTAACAGGGACAGTGCCTTTTGGCCCCACCCTTTTCCCAGCAGCTTGGCTGGGAGGCCAGGCTTGATGGTGTGTACCTGTAATCCTAATACTTGGGAGGCTGAAACAGGTTTGTGAGTTCCAGGCCAACCTAGAATACATAGTGAGACAGTCTCAAAAAAAAATTTAATTAAATAAAACAAATAAAAAAACCAATCAAAAGAGGGCCAGCAAGATAGCTCAGTGGGTAAATGTGCTTGCTGCCAAACCTGACCACTTGAACTCAATCCCTGGGACCCACATGAAAGACCAAGAACCAACTTCTACACTTCTACACATTGTCCTCTGATCTTCACATGTTCCATGGCATATACGCACACACACACACACACACACACACACACACACACACACACAAATTAATTAAAAAAACACAAATTAAAAACTCCAAAAAAGCAACAGAAAACTATCAAAGAGCTAAGCTAGAAAGACTACTTCTTGGCACAACTGCATCAGAGGGTACTTTGCACTGAGCTTTCTGTAGCAATTCCTTTGGGGGTACCTTTGTGGGAAGCTGGGTGGTCACTGGAGTCCTGGGATCACAACTCACAGTCCCTATCTTAGTCTGGTCACCTGCAGAACTGATTTACAGATTATTTCCCTCCTAACTTTCTCTGGCCTTCCTCTCCTGTGTGGGAGTTCAGAACAGAGAAGCAGGGAGGCAACTTCCATCAGCAGCCCTGCCCTTCTGTGGGCTAGTGCTGGGCCACCTTAGGGATAGCTCAGCAGTGTGTGGGGGTATCCCACCACATCCCTAGCTCATGAAATTCCACGTCCCACTCCCCCACTCCATCCCTAGTGGGAACATCTGGGCTTGTCCTTTACCCAACTCCCTGATGTCTGACATACCAACTCTTTTTTTTTTTTTTTTTTGTCTTTTTGAGACACAGTCTCCCTGTAGCCCCAGCTGACCTAGAACTTGCTATATAAACCAGGCTGGCCTTGAACTCACAGATATCTGCCTGCCTCCGCCTCCCAAGTGCTGGGACCAAAGGTGTATGCCACCATGCCCAGCTGTTTTTTTCTTTTCTTTTTGTGTTTTGAGACAGGGTCTCCCTATAGCCCCAGCTGGCCTGGGATTCACTATGTAGACCAGGATAGCCTTGAACCCACAGAGACCCACCTAACTCTGCCTCCTGAGTGCTGGGATTAAAGGCATGTATCACCATACCCGGCCCTGTTTTTTTCTTTTTTAAGACAAAGTCTTATTGTGTAGTCTTGGCTGGCTGGGAACTTGCCATGTAGACCAGGCTGGCCTTGAACTTGAACTCACAAAGATCTTCTGCCTTTGCTTTGCCTCCCAAGTGCTAGGACTCAAGGCATGCCTGTTTTGTTTTGTTGTTTTTTTTTTTCTGTGTTTTTTTTTTTGTTTTTTTTTTTTTTTTTGAGACAGGGTCTCCCTGTGGCCCCAGCTGTCTTGGAACTCACTATGTAGACCAGGCTGGCCTTGAACTCACAGATATCCGCCTACCTCTGCCTCCCCAAGTGCTGGGACTACAGGCGTGCGCCACCACGCCCGGCTCTCTCTTTTTTCTGGTCTTTTTGAGACAGGGTCTCCCTGTAGACCCAGCTGGCCTGGATTTGCTACAGAGACCAGGCTGGCCTCGAACTCAGAGATCCGCCTGCCTCTGCAATTAAAGGCGTGCGCCATGACGCCTGGCTTGTTTTTTAACAAGAGTTCTGGGGATCAAACTCAGGTCCTCGTGTTTACATGGCAAGCACTTTACCAACTCAGCCATCTCTCTTGGGCTAGCTTTTGCTCTACATCAGGATCATCATAGGAGGTTACAGGCTTTGGTGGGTAACAGACATAGTCCAGGATAGACCCTGTCCTATGAGTTGGTGAGGCTAGTGAGGCCAAGCATCACACAGAGCCCCACTCCCCAAGGCCTTGCTCCTCCTCTGTTCCCATGGCTCCCAGGTACCAGCTGAGATACTAGGTGCCTCCTCCCTGCCAGAACTTCTAAGGCTTCAGGGCTGCCTCATACAGTTCAGCGTGTATATACTACAAAACTGCAAAGAGACAGGGTTCACAAAGCTACTGTATGACCAGCATCCCTGGGCCCATGAGAGGCCCAATCCGCTTAACCACTGGTGGTAGCCCTAAAGGGCCTCCATAGGGGAACACTGCCTCCTCATGGGGACAGTGAGGTGACCAGGGGCCACATCATGCAAGACCCAATAGACTGGGCTTATCTTCAGGGCAACAGGAGCCACTGAAGATTTTTGGGCACAGAGAAGACTTGCTTTTAAATGAAGAAGGGCTCGAACAACAGCACAAGTGAACATCAGGCCAAGGAGAAAGCTTGACTCCAAGGCTGAGCCTGTGCCTCCAATGTGCCCCCAAGGGAGGGGAGCAAGGTATCTTTCTTTCCTTTTTGTTTCGAGTGTCTCTTTGTGTGCGGTATGCATGCATGCGTGTTGTATGTGCCCAAGTGTGTGGGTACAAGTGTGTGCAGGTGCATATGTGTGTGTGAGGTGGCCAGGGGTTGACTTTGGGTATCTTCCTTGATTGTCTCCACTTTATTTACTGAGGCAGGATCTCTGGCTGAACTCAAAGCTTGCAGAGTCTTCAAGTCCAGTGCTCCAGGGATCCACCTCCCAAGCTGCTGGGATTAGAGGTGGGCAGTCACCCTCCTGGCTTTTACGTGAGGTTTGGCAATCTAAACTCTGGTCCTCATGCTTGTACAGCAAGCTCTTTATCCACCAAGCCATCTTCCTAGCCCCAAGGAATTCATTTCTCACCAGCTCCCCATTCAGCCGGAGGGCTTCTACCAACTCCAGTAAGATGGATGCTCGCTCACTGGGCTGCACGGAGGGCCCAGGGAACTTCTTGCCTTCTTCTAACTTCATGGTGGGTAATTTCATGATCATTTTCAGCGTCTTTATGGCCTCTGCATAGTCACCAGTCTTGTTGAGGGCTCTGGCTTTGATGAAATGGTAGAGAGGATGGTCTCGGACCTGGTAAGTACAGAGCAGGTTGGGGTCCAGTTCACCTCTGCAGTTCACATGACAGCCACCAGAGAATGCCCTGGGAGCCTGCCCTGCCTGTGAACCAGCAGAGCCTGAGTAGCCCCTGAGTGGCCTTCCTCCCCAGGCAAGGACCATGTGGCAATGGGGCAGGTGGCAGCTGGGTGGGCCCCAGAGTGTGGAGGGCACCCACCTGGAAGTTGTGGCTGACACCCAGCTCTAAGCAGTGGAAACACATGGCGAAGTTGTCCTGCGCCAGGTAGATCTGAGACATGAGGAGATGGGCATCCACGAAGGTGGGGTCCAGCTCCAGGCAGTGCTGCAGGGTACTCTGGGCATTCTCCAGCTCTCCTGGGAACAACAAACCAACCTCTGCATCCAGAGACCCTTGGGAAACCCCAAAGACCCAACAAGTATGGGGAGAATGGATTTCACACATATAGCCATCCAGAAATCTCTACATTGGTCATTTTATTCTGTTTTTTTTTTTTAATTAATTTATGTCTGTGTGTGCATGCATGTATATGCCACAGCACACATGTGGTGGTCAGAGGCCAGTTTGAGGAGTCGGTTCTCTCTTGTCATCATGTGAGTCCCAGGGATCAAACTCAGGTCGTCAGGCTTGGCACCAAGCACCTTTACTCACTGAGACATCTTGCTGGCCCCTTTCCTCAGTCTGTTGTGCTCTACTCAGTGGTCTCCTCTTTAAATGGCTCAGTTTGTCTTCATCTAGACAAAAGCTAGATACTCTGGCCTTGGTGGAAGGCTGCCCTTGTCTCTGTAGCCCCCAGGGACATTGCTAAGTAACTTTGCTACTCCATCTGGAAGCTCAGGGGAATATGTGTCTCAATCCCAGAGCAACACCTAACAACAACAGCAGCAGCTGCAATTTGTGATGCACCTGCTCAATGTTCCACACATGCCAGGCGTGTGTGTGTGTGTGTGCGTGTGTGTGTGTGTGTGTGTGTGTGTGTGTGAAGACAGGGTGCATTCCAGAGAACAACTTTATCAGTTTTCATTTTTCTTTTTTTGAGACAGGATCTTAGTATATAGGAACTTGCTAGGTAGACCAGACTGGCCTCAAACTCACAGAGCTCTGCCTGCCTCTGCTTCCCCAATGCTGGAATTAAAGGTGTGAGCTATCACCCCCAGCAAATGTGTGTGTGTGTGTGTGTGTCCTAGAGCTGGTGTTCCAGGCTGCCGTCTTTGTTTTCTGAGATCCACCCTGGAGCTCACCAAGTAGACTAGGGTGCCCAGAAGTAAGCTCTAGTGAACAGCCTGCCTGTCTCTGTCTCTCTGGCACTGGGATCACAAGCTAGAGATCAGACTCAGGGCTTCAGGCTTGCAAGGAAAGCACTTTAGTGACTGAGCTATTTCTCCAGCCCTGAAAGGCACGTTTTAAAAGTCTGAATTAATATCTACACATCCCTGCAAGGTTGGTATTGTGATCCTCGTGTTTAGTTAATTAATTTTGGTGGTGCTGGGGATTGAACCTGGGACCTCAAGCATGCTAAGCAGGTGCTATATGTGTCTGGGCCTTAACATACTGTCTTTTAGTTGTGTGACTCAGTATACATTGGGGTAAGCCACTCAGTCGGAGAGACAAAGTCTGAATTTAAATCCAAGCCTATGTGACCCCTGAGCGGGAGCTCTGAACCCCTGGCACTAGGGGACTGATGCTGCAGTAATGCTGGGGTGCAATGGGCAAGGAGGGGGTGCATCCTGCCTCTGTAACCAGGCCCTTCCACAGCTGCTGCCTGGAGTCCACCATCTGGAGGGTGGGACCTTTCTCTTCTGGGTCCCAAACTCCCTGCTCCTTCCTTGTGTGCTGTGGAGGTAGGAATAAATCACTATGGCAATTTAACCACCTGGAGACCTAGCTTTGGCTCCAAACCTTCTGGTAGCTGCCAGCACCTTTGGGATAGTCCTCCTGCTTTGACCTTGAGCCCAGGAGATTGGGAAGCAATGAGAAAGCCTGGCACAGAGAAGACAGGATGAAGACAGAGGAGCCTTCAGCCAAGCAAAACCACCCAGTGTAGTGTGACTGCAGACCCAGCAATAGTACTGTCTCCTTGGTTCTATGGGAACCCAGGGTGCCAGGGAGCAGCTGGTTTACTGGGCAATGAGATAGGTGAAGACCACAAGGGAAAAGTAACTCTCTCTCTCTCTTTTTCTCTCTCTCCCCCTCTCTCTCTCTTTCTTTCATCTTTTGAAATAGGGTTTCCTGTAGTCCCTGCTGGCCTGGAACTCTCTATGTAGACCAGGCTGGCCTTGAACTCACATAGATCTGCCTGCCTCTGCCTCCCAAGCGCTAGGATTAAAGGTGTGCACCACCACGCCCAGCTGTGTTCTTCCCTTTTCTTTCTCCAGTGCCTGAGATATAGGGCAGGAGAAGCCTCATAGTCCAGGGCCCCACCTCTCCAGGAGGTCTTCCCCAACACCCTTTTACCCCACATTCCTTCCTGGATTTTGTTTCCTCTACAGACAGTAGTATCTGGTCTTTTTTTTTTTTTTAACATTTAAATTTTATTTGTAGGCAGATGTCTGAGCATGAGGCCAGCCTAGTCCACATTTTATTTATTGTGTGTGTGTATGCACATACACTTGTGTGCACACACATAGGCCACAGAGTAGTTATAGAGGTCAGAGGACAACCTTGTAAAGGTTTGTTCTTTCCACCATGTGGGTTCCAGGAATTAAACTCAGGTCATCAGACTTGGTGGCAAGCACCTTTACCTGGTGAGCCATGCTGCTGCCCCAATGTATGACTAAAATTATTCATTTTTTTATCTATTTACTTATTTTTATGAGTGTTTTGCCTGCATGTATGTAAGCACACCCATGTCCTGAAATACCCACAGAGGCCAAAAGAAGGTGCTGGATCCCCTAGAACTGGAACTATAGGTAGTTGTGAGCTGCCCAATGTGGGTACTAGAAAACAAACCCAGGTCCTCTGGAAGAACAGCCAGTGCTCTGAACTGCTTAGCCATGTCTCCAGTCCCCCAAAGTATGACTTTTTTCTTTTTTGGTCTTTTTTGAGACAGGGTCTCCTTGTAGCCTGAGATGGGCTGGAACTAGCTATGCAGACCAGGCTGGCCTTGAACTCACAGATCCGCCTGCCTCTGCCTCTAGAATGCTGGGATTAAAGATGTGCACCACCACACCTGACTCCAAAGTATGACTTTTTAAACAAGATTTTTAATTATGTGTATGTATGTGTGCATGTAGGTATATGTGTGTGAGTGGAGGTGCATGGGGCCAGAAGAGGGTGTCAGATCTCCCAAACCTGGAGTTATAGGCAGCTGTGAGACGCCTGATATGGGTACTGGGAACTGAACTCGGGTCCTCTGCAAGAGCAGTGAGCACTCTTAACAGCTGAGCCATCACTCCAGCCCTGAGTTTGTTTTAATTGAAAGTATCTTTTTTTTTTTTTTTTTTTTCCTTTTTGGTCTTTTTGAGACAGGGTCTCTCCCCAGCTGGCCAGGAACTTGTTATGTAGCCCGGGCGGGCCTTGAATTGACAGAGATCTGCCTGCCTCTGCCTCCTGAGTGCTGGGATTAAATGCATGTGCCACCACGCCCGTGCAAGTATCTCTTTTTAACAGCACCATATGTGTAGGTGGTATCTACTTCTGCTTACTAGAATTCAGCTCTGTTGGGACTGCCTATCCTGGGTACTGACTGCTCCTGTCACCTGCAAGGGTAGGAGAGACCCTTGCTGCGGCTGAGAGAGGCTGAGAAGGTTACTGGGGACTGCTGGTGGAGCGTGTGTGTGTGGGGGGGGACTGGTGATATATGTATGCATGTAAAGTATCACAGACAGGGAGCTGTGGATACTACCCTGGGACAGAAGCCTCATCAGGTGTCTTCCTGGACCCACCACTCACCTGAGAGAAACTTGACCTGAGCTGTCACATATAGAGGGTCCATCATGGCTGGGGCTGCCTTTACCACAGGACTTAAGATCATAGTGACTTGTTTAAGAAGGGGAGACACCAGCTGGCCTGGTGACCGAGGCTGCAGAAACAGAAGGAACTGGATGTGTGGTTTACCTTCTTTCTTCCTTTCCCTCCCCCTCATTTTTTTTTTTTTTTTTTTTTGTCTTTTTGAGACAGGGTCTCCCTGTAGCTCCAGCTGGCCTGAGGCTTACTATATAGACCAAGGTGGCCTCCAATTCACAGAAATCCTCCTGCCTCTGCCTTCTAAGTGCTGGGAGGCTTACTATATAGACCAAGGTGGCCTCCAATTCACAGAAATCCTCCTGCCTCTGCCTTCTAAGTGCTGGGACTAAAGGCGTGTGCCACCACACCGGGCTTTCCTCCCCCACTTATATATCCCCATGCTGGCCTTGAATTACCTGTGTAGCCAAGAATGCCCTTGAACCTCTGATTTTCCTTCACCTGCTGAGTGCTGGGATTAAAAGCATACATTACCATTGCCCAGTTTATGCAGTGCTGGAGACTGAACCCACGGCTTCCTGCATGCTAGGTGAGCACTCTACCAACTGAGCTGCATGCCAAGTTCCTGTTCTGATACAAGGTCTCAGTGCAGCCCAGGCTGGCCTAGAACTTGATGTGTAGCTGTGAGCAACCTTGAACTCCTCATCCTCCTGCCTCCACCTCCCCTACAAGTGCTAAGATTACATCATGCCCAACTTCTTTTTCTTGTTTTTCAACTTTTATTTGTTATTATTTTTAAACATTTACTTTTATTATGCATGTGAGTGTTGTGCCTGTATGTATGTAAGTGTACCCGTGTCATACAATGCCAATGGAGGTCAGAGGAGGGTGTCAGATCCCCTAGAACTAGTTATAGATAGTTGTTAGCTGCCATGTGGGTGCTGGGAATTGAAAGTAGGTCCTCTGTAAGAGCAGTAAGTGCTCTTAACTGCTGAGTCATGCTGAGTCATCTCTCTAGCCCTTTGGTGCTCTTTTTTTTTTTTTTCTTTTGAGACAAGGTTTCACTTTGTGGCTGATGCTAGCCTCATATTCATGATCCTCCTACCTTACTCTTCTAAATGTTAGGATTACATGTACCACCAAGTCTGGCTCTAAGCTCTGTTCTTTGTGTGCATGTGTGTGTGTGCATGTGCACAAACAACTTGCAGGAGTCAGTTTTCTCCTTTCCACCATGTGGATTGAACTTAGGTCCTCAGGCTTGGCAACAGATGCCTTTATCTGAGCCATCTTACTGGCCCAAAGTTTGCCTCATTCTATGAGGGACTCCTACAGCTCTGAGCATACTCTCAGGGAAGGAATTTGGCTTTCTTCCATACTTACTCTCCCCTCTACACTTTCTGGTGCCAGAGCCCACACTCCAGAGAACAGGGACTTTGTTCTCTTTCTTGTTGGGTCCCCAGTCCCTAGAATGGTCTCCGCCAGTATTGCAGTCACACAGTGCTTGCTGACTGACTTATAACAGGCAGTGAGAGGATATTAGACTTGAAACATTCCTTGGCCACAAGAAATCTTGCCTGACTGAGAAAGTAGGAAAAAACAAGATCCTAACACAGCTGGGTCCACGTGATGGTGCATGCCTTAATCCCAGCACTTGGGAGGCAGAGGCAGGCAGATCTCTGTGAGTTCCACAACAACCTACATAACAGGCTACAGAGTGAGACCCTCTTTTTTTTCCTTTTTTTTTTTGGTCTTTTTGGGACAGGGTCTCCCTGTAACCTTATCTGGCCTGGAACTCACAGAGATTCGCCTGCCTCTGCCTCCAGAGTGTTGGGATTAAAGGCATATGCAATCACACTCAGCTGGAAAAGAGTTCTTATAAGGATACAGCAAGCGGGGCATGACCAGGCCAGAGTCCTGCCCCACCCAAATGTGGTCCATATACCACAACCTAAGCTAGGCCTGGGAGCTTATGAGAGATGGGAGGCTTTGGGCCTCACTGGTGACATCAGACTCTGCACTGGAACAATCTCCCAGGTGATCTGGCTGCTACATGTTCAGATTTGAAAGCACTGGGGTCTGGGACTGTAGCTCAGTTGCTAGAGCATTTGCCTGGCACACAGGAAGCAATGAGTTTGATCCCCAGCACTTTATAAACTGGGTGTCGTGGTGCATATCTGTAATCCTAGCATTCAGGAGGAAGAGGCAGGAGGACCAGGTATTCAAGGTGGTCCTTAGCTATATAGCAATTTAGGGATCAGCCTGGGTTAGAGGAGACCCTGTCTCAAACACAAGACAAGACAAAAAGCAAAACAAAACAGAACAGAAAATTATTCAGCTCCCTGACTGCCTAAGACTCAGGCTGGCCTGGTAGCTGGCCAGCTAAGGCCTGAGCCTTCATTCTTCGGGTGGGCACCATCCATACCTATGCTTTAGGTCCCCGCCATGAAGATGGGTTTTCCCCTAACCTGCTTAGGACAGAAATGCAGATACTCCTTGGCAATGCAGACCAGAAAGAGAGGGTCCAACTTCTCAAAGTACTCAGGACCCAGGGGCAGGCCTTGCATGCTGGAGAAGTGCAGCTCCACAGCCTCTTTCAGGAGCTCTGTGGCCTCCTGCTCTCCATTTTGCTTCTTAGATGCTACAAGGGCTTGCAGGAAAAACAGCACCTGTGCAAGAAAGACCCAGGTCTCAGAGCCAAGGCTGGCCTGGGCAGGAGTAGGGTGGGCCAAGTGAGGCTGGGGGTAGGGGGGCATCTTGACTGCCCTCTGTGGGAGCCCCCACCTGGAGTCATCCACTGTTCCCAGGGAGCACTGACCTCAGATTTCCCAAGGGACTGTTGTACCGCCTTCAAGAACTCCAGCTGGTACGCAGCCTCCTCCAGCTGGCCCTGTAAGATCAGGCACCAGATGTTCCCTATAGACAGGACAGAGCAAGGCTGGGCAGGCCGCTCAGAAGCAGAGCCAGCAGCCCAGCAGATCCAGGGGCAGGATGGAAGCAGGGAGCCTTTTCCAATATCTTCTCCAACTGAAGGAGCAAGGCGTGCTTGTGGTAGAGAACTCATGCAGTAAAGCATAAAGAAAAATACCCCACGTTCATATACCGGCTATAGCAAGAGCTCCAGTGATAACCTCTATTAACAATTTGGGGTTTAGCCCTTTAAACCTTTTTTTATGAGACAGGGTCTCCCTGTAGCCCCAGCTGTCCTGGAACTCTCTGTGTAGACCAGGCTGGGCTTGAATTCATAGAGCTCCGCCTGCCTCTGCTTCCCAAGTGTTGCGATTAAAGGCGTGTGCCACCACACCACAAAATTAGGGGCTGGAGAGATGGCTCAGTGGTTAAAAGAACTGGTTGCTCTTCCAGAGGACCTGGGTTCAGCCCCCAGTACCCACAGAGCATCTAATAATCCTCTATAACTCCAGTTCCAGGGGATCTGATGCTGTCTTCTGACCTCCGTGGGTATTGCATGACAAGGGTATACTGACATACATGCAGACAACACACTCATACACATAAAATTATATATATATATATGTATGTATAAAACAAAAACAAAAACAAAATAGGCCAGGTGTGGAAGGATGTGCCTTTAAGCACATCACTTGGGAGGTAGAGTCTGAAGGATCTCTGTGAGTTCAAGGCCAGCCTGGTCTACACAGTGAGTTCTAGGACAGCCAGGGATATACTCTAAAACAAACAAAACAACAAATAAGCAAATCAAACAAACAAAAAATCTGGGCATGATTATATATACATATAAATCATCTCAGCACTTGGAAGACTGAGGTAGGAAGATTGCAAGTTTGAGGCTAGCCTGAGGGACAGTGAGACCCTGTCTCAAAAAAGAAAAAAAAAAGAGAAAAAGTATCATATGAAAATGGGGCTTCTAGGATGAAAGTGTCATATAAAACCTATTATTATGAGTGGTTGATATGTGCAACTTTTAAGAAGAAAATGGGACTTATCAGAAAATTCATTTGACATTTACACAAAGGCTAAATAAAACATCTGCTCAGACAGGGAAGTAAAACTTCAGACTACCCTCTCTGGTGACCTTTCAGCTCTGGGACCTGCAGAGGGAGGTCAGCAGAAATGCATGTAAAGGTTTTGTGGGATGGGGTGAGGAGTAGGGCTCACCAGAATGAGCGACAGCTCATCAGTTTTCTGGGGATGGAGGACAGGTCTGGTGTGGGTCAGCATGGGTTGAATCATGGCTCTAAGCAGTCCTGCTTGGGCCTTCCATCTGTACTGATGGGTTCACCAGAAGACCCTCATGGTACAGTACCCCCAAACTCACAGCCTGGGGAGAATGCTTCCCAGTACCTCTCTTCTGGGCCCCACGAGGACACCCCTGCTCTCCACTGCCCCCCACCCAGCATGCAGAGACCTGCCAAGGTAGCCAGCCTATTCTCCAGCTTCATGGCCTCCTTGTACCACTGACACGCCTCCTTCACTTGGTGCTGTAGGATGAAGAGATAGCCCAGCTCTGTGGCCACAAGGGCACAGGAGGGTGTGGACATGAAAATGCGCTCCATGAAGCTGCTCACTAGCCGCTGAACTGCCTGGTGCCTCCCACACTGCAGAATAGACACATGGAAACACAGAGACCAATCAGCCCAACCTGCCTGGGCAAGGCCATGTCAGGAGTGGGGGCCATTTCAGCAAGGCGGGGGAGGCCTCACAATACCCAAGAGGTACCAGGGGGTCTATCTAGGAAGGTGGGTATATAGAGCTGTCCATTTCCCAGGACCTGCCTCCAGTCCTCAGGTTCTCTGAGAGATGCATCCTTGACAGGGCACAGTAACTGATCTCAGGAGCTACCAAGAGGTTCTTGTTTTGTGTTTGAGACAGGGTTTCATGTCGCCCAGGTTGGCATTGAACTTGCTATGTAGCTGAGGCTGGCTTTGAACTCCTGCTCATGATTCTACCTCCCAAGTACCATCATGCTTGAATTCCTGTTTGTTTATTTATTTATTTGTTTATTTATTTATTTTGGGACAGGGTCTCATTAAACAGCCCTGGCTGGCCTAGAACTTGGTATGTCGATCAGGCTGGCTGGCCTTAAACTCCCAGAGACCTTCCTGCTTCTGCCTTCCAAGTACTGGGATTGAAGTTGTACACCACCATGTTTGGCAGGACCACCTCTCTAAAGTCCCTTTAAACCCCATCTCCCTGGTCACCACAGCATCTCGAAGGGGCACCTGGATGGAGGATATGTGGCTCACATTGTCACTGTTACCAGCCAGAAGCAGACAGAGGCCACAGGAATGGGCTTCAAGTTGGAGAAGCCAGGTTTGAGCTGGAAGGTGAAGGTGAGGGGCAGGGTACTCAGAGAGAATCTACAGAAGCCCAGGCCTTCTCTGAGGAAAGCAGAGGGAAGCATGGGACTCAGAAATTAGGCGCCACCTACGTACCAGTCTGCTGACCACAAGAATCTTCTTAAGGTGGAGGCTTGGATTCTGGGGTTCTCGAGCTTCTAGTGCCTTGATTAGATTTCTAACATGATCAGCAGCCTGCAAAAACCAAACAGGTAATGTGGGGGCAGGAGCTAGGGATGCAGCTTAGTTGGCAGAGTGCTTACCTAGCATGCATGAAACTCTGGTTCCATCCCCAGCACTGCATAAACCAAGTATGGTGTGGTATATGCCTGTAATCTTAGCACTCAAGAAGTAGAGGCAGGAGGATTAGGAGTTCAGGGTCTTCCTTAGCCACATAGAGAGTTCCAGACCCTATCTAAAAGCAAACAAAGCAAAAAGGAACCCCAAACCACAATACCAGGGTTCAATCCTGGCTTCACACTCCCAGCCGACCTGGTGGTTCACACCTTTAATCCCAGTGCTCGGGAGGCAGAGGCAGGTGGATCTGTGTGAGTTCAAGGCCAGCCTGGTCTACATAGCAAGTTCCAGGCCAGCTGGGGCTACAGGGAGACCCTGTCTCAAAAAGACCAAAAAAAAGAAAAAAAAAAAAGAAAGAAAAAAGAAAAAGATTTAACTCCCTCTACCTCCCTGCCCTGGCAACCCCCCACCCCCTGCAGACTAAGCTCTACTTGGCCCACAAGGCCCAGGTTTAAGAGCTGTCTCAAAATTACAGGTAGCGTCTGAGGGAACACTATAACTGCTAGGGCTGACCCTGTCCCTTGTCCTGAGTGTGTGAGGAAAAGCTGTCCTGCCAGACCTACCAAAACAGATGCCAGAGCCAGAGGCAGCCCATCCAGCCACTGCCCTTTGCCTGAATTGGCCAAGCCCTCATCCCTGTTTTGACCTGTGTCCCCACATGGGCACCCCTGTCACTCCACAGACCCTCCTATAGTGCATTAAGTCAGTATTGCTATCCAAACTTCCCTGCACAGCAGGGCAAGGGTCAGAAAGGTCTGAGGTCACCCACCCAGCCAGATGACTGATTCAGAAGACTAGGGTCTTAAGCTGCAGAGGTGTGTCCAAAGAGAAGCCTGGGGGCCAGATGGCTCAGCAGGTAAAGGCAGCTGTTGCCAAGCCTGACAACCTGAGTTTCATCCCTGGGACCCACGTGGTTCAGGGAGAGGGCCGACTCTTACAGGTTGTCCTAAGACTGCCGCATGTGCACTGTGGTGAGTACACACACATACAGAGATAAACAAAATGTAATTTAAAAGAGAGAGAGAGAGAGAAGAGCTGGAGAGATGGTTCAGTGGGCTAAGAGCACTGGCTGCTCTTGCAGAGGATGGGGATTTGTTTCCCAGCACCCACACAGCAGCTCACAGTCATCTAAAACTCTAATTTCAGGGGATCTGATGCCTTCTTCTGGCCTCCAAGGGCACTGCAGGCTGCACGCATACATAAAAAACAAGTCTTCAGAGAGAGAGAGAGAGAGAGAGAGAGAGAGAGAGAGAGAGAGAGAGAGAATGCTGAGTCTGCTTTGCTCAGACAGGATGACAACTGCACAGTCAGGCTAGGGGGAGGGGAAAGTCCCAGAGTTTGAAGTGGGGGTAAAGACAGGGCATGAGATACTGACTCTGCCCTCAGGGTGACATCACTGATGCCAGGCCCCCCAGGAAGGCATGACCCCTCCCAGAGACAGTGCTGGGGCACTTTTCATTTCAGGGTTTTTCCCAGGTAAGGACTGTTCCTCCATGCCACCCCACTCCATAAAACCCACGAGTTGCCCAGAAAGAACCAGAATCTTTTTCCTCCTGTGTGACCCCTTAGATCCAGGCCTTTCTAGGCTCTCCACAAGGTGGTGCTTTCCTGTTATTCAAAAGGCAAGGCTTGGGTCTTGGGTAGAGTGCTTGCTTAGCATGCCTGAGGCCCCGGGTTCAATCCCCAGCACCACATAAAACCAGGAGTGGTTGTGCATACCTGAGGGGTGAAGGCAAGCAAATCAGAAGTTCAGGACCATCCTCTGCTGCATGGGGAGTGTGAGGCTAGCCTGGGATACACGAGATTTTGTCTTAAAAAAAAATCATGCTTGGGCTAAAAACTTGTCTAAGCATTGAGATTTTGGTAAGAATTCTAGGTGCTTTTTTTTTGTTTTGTTTTGCTTTTTTAACTGCACCTGAGGATTATTTTTGGTTACTTTAGAAAACAACTAGACTTAGGAGCAAGTTTGAGACCAGTTAACCAACTATTCCCTACAAGAGTCACTGTTATTTTTTTAAAGACAGGGTAGCTTCATACGTAGGCCAGGCTGGCTTCAAATTTGCTATGTAACTGAGGTTACCTTGAACTCCTGATCCTTCTGCCTCTACCTCCAAGTGTTGGAATTAGAGGCATGCACCACCATGACTCAGTTTATGTATTGCTAGGGATCAAACTCAGGGTTTCTTACTCCCTCCCTCCCTCCCTCCCTCCCTCTCTCTCTTTCCTTTTCTTTTCTTTTCTTTTTTGAGACAGGCACTCCCTGTAGCCTGGACTTCTTGTCCAGGATGGCCTCAATTTCAAAGATGTGCCTACCACTGTCTCCTGAGTGCTGGGATTAAAGGCATGAGCTACCATGCCCAGCCTTTCTATTTTTCTTGATTGCAGTCCTCTTTCTTTCTTTCTTTCTTTCTTTCTTTCTTTCTTTCTTTCTTTCTTTCTTTCTTTCTTTCTTTCCTTTCTCTCTCTCTCTCTCTCTCTTTCTTTCTAGTTTCTTTAAAATAAACAAAAACTATGGAATGCTTCATGGACTCTCATGTCATCATTGTGCAGGGACTGTGCTAATCTCTGTATCATTTCAGTTTTAGTACATGTGCTGCTGAAGCAAGCACAAACCCAGGGTTTCTTAAATGCCAGGTGAGCACTCTAACGATTGAGATATATCTCTAGCCCCACAAATGACATTTTTTTCCATTACATTTATTTATTTATTTATTTATTTATTTAGTGTGTGTGTGTGTGTGTGTGTGTGTGTGTGTATGTGTGCACTGCAAGTGCCACAGCATGAGTGTGGAGGTCAGAGGACAACTTGTGGGAGTTGATTCTCTACTTCTACCATGTAGATTCCTGGGAACTGAACTCTGGTCATCAGGGTTAGTGACAGGTACCTTTACCAGCTGAGCCATCTCACCAGGCCCCAAAGTAACATTTCTTAATATTAAAACACTGCCATAAGGCGGAGCATGGTGGCGCATGACTTTAGTCCCAGCATTTGACTCTGGAGGCAGAGGCAGGCAGATCTCTATGAATTCAAGGCCAGTCTGGTCTACATATCATGCTGTAGGCCAGCCAAACAAACAAAAACCCCACTATACTACAGCAGCATCTACTGTTAACATGGGCCAAATTGTGGTGTACCAGGTCCTGCTGCAATCATTCCCACTTCCCAGTCTTCCTGAGTCCTAAAACCCTCACAGCTCTGTGGAATTATGTTTGTTTTACAATGGAGGGGTTGGAGCTTGCCAGGGGGAGTCACCTGCCCAGGCTCCCACCAGTAGCTGGTGGTAGAGCTGTTGTTACCCTCTGCTGGACGGTGCGCATTTAAAAGGGCCTGACTAGAACATACTTCCTCAGCAGAGAGTGTGGAAATGAAGTGGAGATAAGATCCAAGCACCCTCCAGATTCGGAGGTGAGGCTGGGGCTTGGGTTTCTCTTTGTACAATATCTGTTCCAAGGCTCAACTTCTCAGTCAGTCTCTCTTTCTCTCTCTCTGTTTTTTTTTTCTTTTGGTCTTTTTGAGACAGGGCCTCCCTGTAGCCCCAGCCTGGAACTGGGCCTGGAACTCGATATGTAGACCAGGCTGGCCTTGAATTCACAGAGATCCGGCATTCTCTCTCTTAATTAAAAAAAAAAATTATTATTATGCTGGACATGGTGGCACACACCTTTAATCCCAGAGGCAGGCAGAGGCAGGTGGATCTCTGTGAATTCAAGGCCAGCCTGGTCTACGTAGCAAGTTCCAAGCCAGCTGTAGCTACAGGGAGACCCTGTCTCAAAAATATAAAAAAAATATTATGAATACCTTTTCAAATGTTTTATTTATTATTTTTATTTTATGTGTATGAGTGTATTGCTTGCATGTAAGTATACCCATGTCATGCAGTGCCCATGGAGGCTGGAAGAGAGCATCTGATTCCCATAGAACTGGAGTTATGGACAGTTGTTGGCTGCCATATGGGTGCTGGGAATCAAACCCAGGTCTTCTGCAAGAGCAGCAAGTGCTCTGAACCATTGAGTCATGTCTCCAGCTCCCCCCCCATTTAAAAAAAAATTATGTATAGATGTGTGTGGGTATGTGCACACATGAGTGCAGGTGTCCTCAGAGGCCAGAGGAGGGTGTTGAAGCTGCAGTTACAAACGGTTGTGAACTGTCAGATGTGGGTGCTGGGAACTGAACTTGGATCTTCCACAAGAGGAGCAAGTGCACTTAACCACTGAGCGATTTTTCCAGCCCCCTTTAAAAAAAAAAAGATTTAGCTGGGCATGGTGGCCCTTGCCTTTAATTTCAGCACTTGGGAGGCAGAGGCAGGTGGATCTCTGTGAGTTTGAGGCCAGTCTGGTCTACATAGCAAGTTCCAGGCCAGCTGGTGCTACAGGGAAACCCTCTCTCAAAAAGACCAAAAAAAAAAAAAAGATAAAAAGATTTGTTTACTTTTATTTTATGTGTGAGAGTGTTTTCCCTGCATGTATGTATGTGTTCCACATGCATGCAATGTACACAGAGGGCAGAAAGGGGCATTGCATCTCCTGGAAGAGGAGTTACAGATAGTTGTGAGCAACCATGTGGATGTTGGGAACTGAAACACAGTTCTGTGCAAGAACGGTAAGTGCTCTTAACCACGGAGCCATCTCTCTATCCCCCCTTTGTGCTTTTGAATTACAGTCTTGACTCAAACTTCAAAATCCAACCATCCTGCTTCACCCTCATGCATTCTAGGATTTCAGGTATGTGTCACCAAGCCTGGCTCAGTTTCTGAGTCTTAGAACAACTTACTGTGGTCATGTTCCCTTCTCTCACAAGCTCATGCACAGCTAGAATTTGCCAGGCATCAATATTGTTTTCATCTTTTTCAAGGATTCTGAAATAGAAAGAGAAGATACAAGAACTGAGAGTGTTTACAGGTCAGCTAGAAGGGGGTGTTAGCAACTTCTGATTCACTTCTAACATCTATTCCCCCTCTTTCTTTAAATAATTATTTTATTTTTAATTATGTGTATGTGTGTGTTTCTGTGATGGTATGCCGTGTGTGTGCAGGTATGCTCAGAGGCCAGGAGATGACATCAGAGCCCCTGGAACTGGAGTTACAGGTGGTTATGAGTCACCTGATGTTGGTATTGGAAACCAAACTTTCCAATCCCCTTTCTTTACTTTCTCTCCTTTTTTTTTTTGACAAAGTTTCAGATATCCCAGGCCGGCCTTGAGCTAGTCTAGAAATTGAAATCCTCAAGCTTCCTCCTGAGTGCTAGGATTACAGGTGTGTACCACCACAGTCGGTTCAAATTAACAGAAAAAATTCCAATGTGACTAGACATAAACAACATTGAAAGAGGTCTAACCATTGCTAGGATAAAGTTAAAAAATTGGACTACTCAAGCAAAGATTATGGAAAAATTTTTAAAATACAGGAATGGAATATGCAAGAGATGTGGGACACCATGAAAAGACCAAATCTATGTATCATAGGAATAGAGGAAGGAGAAGAATTTCAGGTTAATGGTGTTGACCAGATCTTAAAAGGGATTGTAGAAGAGAATTTCCCGAAATTAAGGAAAAATATCCCATACAAATACAGGAAGCACATAGAACACCAAATAGACTGGATCAGAAAAGAAACTCCCCACAACATATCATAGTAAAAACACTAAATGTACAGAACAAAGAGAGAATACTGAAAGCAGCAAAAGAAAAACAACAAGTCACATACAAAGGAAAGCCCATCAGAATTACAGCTGACTTATCAATGCAAACTATCAAAGCCAGAAGAGCCTGGACCAAGCTGCCAGCCCAGAATATGTTACCCAGCAAAAATGTCTGTTATAGTTGAGGGGGGGGAAGTCTTCCATGACACAATTAGTCTGAAAGAATACATGTCCACAAAACCAGCCCTTCAAAGAAGGGCATATTTGAAGCAATACAGAGAGCAGAGAGAGAAGCAACTATACCCCAGAGGCAATGAAAGAAAATAAAGATATAGTCTAGGAAACACAAGATTAGACAGAGAACACAAACAGCAATCAAAATGACAGAAACCAATACACACCTTTCAATAATAACCTTAAATATCAATGGACTGAACTCCCCAGTCAAAAGACAAAGGCTAAGTGAATGGATTAAGAAACAAAATCCGGGGCTGGAGAGATGGCTCAGCAGTTAAGAGCACTGACTGCTCTTACAGAGAATGCAGGTTCGATTCCCAGCAACCACATGGTGGCTACTAACTGTCCTTGACTCCAGTTCCAGGGGGGAAACTGAAGCCTTCATCTGATCTCCAAGGCATTGCAGGCATTGCATGACACGGATGCACTCACATACATGCAGGCAATACACACATACACATAAAATAAAAATAATAAATAAAATATTTAAAAAAAGAAACAAAATCTATCTCTTCGCTGTCTGCAAAAAAAACCCATCTCACCTTCAAAGACAGGCACTACCTTAAGGTAAAAGTATGGAAAAGAATATTCCAAGCAAATGGCACTAACAAACAAGCAGGGGTTGCAATTCTAATATCTAAAAAAATAGACTTCAAAGTAAAACTAATCAGAAGAGATAAGGAGGGTTATCTCATTCTGATCAAAGAAACAATTAACCAAGAAGATATTACAATCCTTAACATATATGCACCAAACTCTGGTGCACCCAAATTCATAAAAACAACACTACAGGACTTTAAGACACAGATTAACCCCAACTCAGTAACAGCAGGGGACTTAAATACCCCACTGTCTCCATTAGACAGGCCAACTGGACAAAGAATAAACAGAGAGACGTCTGAATTAAATCATACCATACATCAAATGGACCTAACAGACATCTTTTGAATATTCCACCCAAGCACCAAAGAATACTTTCTATTCAGCACCCCAAGGAACTTTTTCAAAAATTGACCACATACTGGGCCACAAAACAAACCTCAACAAATACAAAAAAATTGAAATAATTCTATGCATTCTATTGGACTAAAATGCAATAAAGCACAAAATCGCACTGGACAAAGC